>NW_017671154.1:126927-322292 GCF_001879085.1 Nicotiana attenuata | reverse complement strand
TTCGCGAGGGTCTTGTCGCGTTCGCGTAAGAGGATTTTAGTCAAAGTCATTTTTGTGCTTCGCGAACGCGAGGCTTTGACCGCGTTCGCGTAGAAGGATTTAAATGCCTGGGCAGAATGTTTTAAAAGGTCTATTTCGCGAATTTTAGCCTAGGTTCCTCCATTGTTAGGCGATTTTGAAGCTTTTTGAAGAGGGTTGAAGAGGGATTCAAGGGGAATCACTTGGAGGTAATATTTTTGACTTCATAACTCGTTTTTATGTGATTAAGACCTAATTAGTGGTGGAAAATTTGGGAGAAATGGATAATTAGGGCTTGAGTTTAAGAAACCTAGAAAGGGGTATTTGAGGGGTCAATTGAACTCCGATTTTAGTGTTCTTGTTATGCATAGACTCGTGAGAGTATGAGGATTCCGAAAATGTAAATTTTACCCGATTCCGAAACGTGGGCCTGAGGGGCATTTTGGTCATTTTACCTAATTTCGCATATTAGCTTAGAATTTAATTATAGAATCAGTTACTTGAAGTGTTATTTACGATATGCAATTGAATTGAATAGATTTGGGCCATTTGGAGTCGAGTACTCGTGGCAAAGACGTGGTATCGGGTTGATATTGAGCCGGTTCGAGGTAAGTGGCTTGTCTAACCTTGTGTGGGGGGCCTTCCCCTTAGGTTTGATATATTTGGCAATTGAGATGCCTTGTACGTGAGGTGACGAGCGCGTACTTGTGCAAATTATTGGAAATCCGGTTTTATTTAAGTACTTATTAGTATGTTTCTTCTCCTGCTTATATTACTTGTACTATTAAGCCTGTCGTTATCTTAGGAAAGCATGTCTAAGTGATTTAATTGCTTTAATTGTCCAATCTGTTTACCTGAACTCTGCAGCGTGCTAGGCTAGAATTATTTGTTGCCTTGATATGAAATTTCCCTTCTCTGAATATTTTTCTTGCTGTTGCTGTGTATTTACTTTGGGACTACGGGTTAGATTCCCGGTAGATCCCCCCCCCCCCCTTATCTGTTTACTTTGGGATTACGGGTTAGATTTCCGGTAGATCCCCTTGCACATTTACTTTGGGACTACGGGTTGGATTCCCGGTAGATCCCCCTGCACAGTTATATGGAACTACGGGAATGCACCCGGTAGATTCCCCCAGTACTGGGTATTTATATTTGGGGACTACGGATCGGGATTCCGGTAGATCCCCCGCGCATTGATAGTTGGTCTTAGGGGTGTGCATTCGGATCAGTTTATCGATAAATCGAATCAATTATTTGTTATCGAAATCGAAAAAATCGAAACCTTATTGAAACGATAACGATAAGCATATGTACAAATCGATAATCGATAAGTAATTATCGATAAGGGTCAAAATCGAATCGATAAATCGAATGCACACCCCTAGACTGTAGACACTTGTTAAATGAGTAATTACCTATTTGTGTAGATTAATATAATATACAGAATGTATATATTCCGCTACTATTTTGAAAGCGGCTATACAATATTATTTTCCCTAATTTATACCCTTTCCTTTACCCTAAGTCCCTTACCCTATTATTTCCTCTACCACATTTAAGGAATGATCATATTTAAAGATCAAGGGAATGAAGTTCAAATTAATGGAAAACAGAATTAGCCGTGATGATGTGTTTTGTTTTATTTTATTTTTTTTATACCGTTGGAGTGTTGGTGGCATACATTTGATCCCTTACTTTAGTTTTGTTGCATGTGCTTGTTGACACAATTTTTATATTATAAATGGTGTTCGTCTTATTTTAGCTTCTTTTTGTCCATACTAGTTAGGCGCGTTTATAGCGATATACTTTTCGTGGAATCCCGCAAATTTTCTTATTGGTGTAATCGATAACCGAATCGATAAGCCCCCAAAATCGATAAATCGAAATCGAAAAAATCGAAACCTTATTGAAACGATAACGATAAGCATATGTACAAATCGATAATCGATAAGTAATTATCGATAAGGGTCAAAATCGATCGATAAATCGAATGCACACCCCTAGTTATGGATCTGGACCGTCACTGAGCGAAACCCTAGCCTTACCTCCTATGAATCCCCATTTTCCCCATACTTATAGCTCTGTTTTGAGCTCCACCATACCAACCTCCATCGGCTCGACCAGACCTTTTTCTTCATTATCTGCCTATAGTAGACCCTTCACACCCTCGTACACTTTATCAACAACGAGCCCTTTAACCTTTGGCGCCTATATTCCCAACCCCATGGCAAAACACCAATGTCAGGATCAGGCCATCCATTCATGATTAATAACTCATCTTACATGCCACAGTACCCACCTCAAATTTAAAATTCTTCAAACCAAAATCCCCTCTCTACAGGACCCTTACCACCCTTTCCCTTTACTACTGCCTAGATACCCATCTATAGCTCTCAAACCCCTACAATGATAACCCAATTACCTCCCCACACCGACACGTCTTTACCCATTTTTTTCTCACTGCCAGCAACCCTATCAAATAATTCTCGTCATATAAAAGCCAAGTTGCCTTTCCCTGACTTTGATGAAACAAATGTAAGGGGCTGGATAAGACGATGTGAATATTACGTCCATTACTATCAGGTTGCTGAAGATGAAAAAATGTTGTGTGTAGTAGCAACTGCGAAGGATGATTTGGGAAACTGGTTTGACTCATACATCATGGACCATGGTGGGTGGATCACTTGGCGACAATTTTGTATGGACCTTTGTGAAAGGTGTGATGGTACTGGGCCTTTGGATGTAGTCACAACCTTCAATCGACTACAACAATGGGCCGATGTTTTAAGCTATCAGAAGAGGTTTGAGGAATTACGCTGTAGAGTCCAAGTAGTTCGTCCCTACCTTGATGAACTATATTTCGTGCAATGTTTTGTTGGTGGGCTGAAAGAAGAAATAGGCCCAATGGTAAGGGTAGCCAATCCACAAACATTGGTTGCAGCTTATAATATGGCCAAATTGTATGAGCAGTCTCAAAATGCTGCTAAACAACAGTCATACAAGCCCAATAGACCCAGCCCACTTCCTTATTCTCACCTCGAACCCCTATTGCTCCTCTTCTGCCCAAAACTAGTACTGTACCACCCTCAAATGCCAAACCACCACTCCCTAAAAATTCGACCATTAAAGCCTTAAGGAGAGGAACCTATGTTTCCGTTGTCATGAGAGGTACACGCCTGGTCACCAATGCAAAAATAGGGCCTTAAATGCATTGGAGGGAGAGGAGAAGTTTGTGGAAGCCTCCGATGAGGAGTTAAAAAATAAGGCAGAAGATATTGTACAGGAGGAACAAGGTAAAGTATCATTAAATATAGTGATGGGCCTCGGTCACTCTCCCAACACTATTAGGATTGCTGGATGGACCAAGAAACAACGAGTTTTGCTCTTGATTGACAGTGGATCAACTTACAGTTTTATTGACCCACAAGTCATCAAACAACTCAATCTCAAAGGGCAGGCTTACCGTAGACCCATGAGGGTCAGAGTAGCCAATGGGCAAATTATGCCATGTTCTCACAGCTATCCGGGGTTTACTTGGACCATGGAGGGAAAGTTTTCAGTTTCAATTTGGGCTCGCTAAGAGCTGGGGCAGTGATATCATTTTAGGAATGGATTGGGTAAACACTGTGTCACCAGTTGTGTTACACACTCGGCCACATAACATTTCTTTCTTTAAGGAAAATAAGCTACTTACATTGGTAAGTTGTGAGGAGATGGGTCCAATTGAGTCCAAAGATATGAAGAAAATTGAAAAGTTGCTCAAAATGGGGCAATGCATGTTGTCAGCACACTTACTGCTAGAAAATGAATCAACAGAAGAGGACAAGATTCCACACTCAATTGAGTCTTTGATACAGGAGTACTCCACATTATTCCATAAGCCTAATGGATTTCCGCCTCCAAGGAATTGTGATCATGCCATTGAATTGTTACCAGGCTCGAAACCAGTCAATCAGTGACCATATCACTACTCTTATGAGAAAAACATAATTAAAAGGATGGTGAGAGAAATGATGGAAGCCCAAGTGATCACTACCAGTTCATCACCATTTGCATCTCCAGTGATTCTGGTCAAGAAAAAAGATTCTTCGTGGAGGTTTTGCATGGATTACCGCAAACTAAAAGAGGTAACTGTGAAAAATAAATATCCCATTCCGGTGGTGGAAGACTTGTTGGATAAATTGCAAGGGGCAAAGCTTTTTTCCAAATTAGATTTAAGGTCGGGCTACCATCAAATACGAATGAGGAGGGGTGATGAATACAAGACCGCTTTTAAAACACACCATGGCTTGTGGGAATTCCGTGTAATGCCATTTGGATTGACAAATGCCCCTGCCACCTTCCAAGCTTTGATGCATGAAATTTTTGGTCCGTACCTAAGGAAGTTCGTCCTCGTCTTTTTTGACGACATTTTGGTCTACAGTGTTAACCTTAAGGACCACCTTAGGCATCTCAGGAAAGTGTTTGATCTATTGCAGTAACACAGGTTGTTTGCTAAGCGATCAAAATGTAGTTTTGCGCAAACACAGGTGGAGTATTTAGGCCATGTCATATCGGGTGAAGGATTAAGTACAGATGTTATCAAGGTGGAGGCAATGCTATCTTGGCCACAACCTGTGAATATTAAAAGCCTAAGAGGATTCCTAGGCCTAACTGGTTATTATAGGCGTTTTATCAAAAATTACGCGATAATCAGTAGGCCCTTGACACAACTGCTAAAAAAAGGATGCTTCCAGTGGAGTGATTCAGCATCGCAGGCTTTTGATGAGCTTAAGAAAGCTATGGTCAAGGCCCCTGTTTTGGGCTTAACAGATTTTTCCATTCCCTTCACAGTAGAAGTGGATGCCAGTGGATATGGTGTTGGTGCAGTGCTAATGCAAAGGGAAGGGCTTTGGCATTCTTGAGTCAAGCATTAAGCCCAAAACACTTGGGCCTGTCCGCATATGAAAAAGAACTGGTCGCACTTTTGATAGCAGTGGACAAATGGAGGCACTACTTGCAGCATAATAAATTCCTCATACGCACGGACCACTTCAGTTTAATTTTCTTAAGAGATCAGAGTGACTAGAGTGCTGCAACATAAGGGAATCAGAAAGCTAATGGGTCCGGACTATAAAATTCAGTACAGCCAAGGTACTGAAAATGTTATGGCAGATGCTCTTTCACGCAAGAAGGAATTGACGGGTGAGTGCAACGGAATCTCAGTCGTTCAACCACGTTGGGCTCAAGAAATCATGGGAAGTTATGAGGATGACCAAGAGGTACAACAAGTGGTAGTGCAACTCAGTATTGATCCTCCATCGGTCCTAGACGCTTCTTTTCAACATGAAATCCTGCGCAAGAATGGCCAAGTTTGGGTGGGCAGTCATGGAGACCTCCGAAAGAGGTTAATACAGGAGATACATGCTACTCCTTGGGGTGGTCAATCTAGGATCTTACCAACGCAGCAATGATTGAGAACACTATTTTATTGGCCAAGTCTATTAAAAGATGTCAAGAAAATGGTGAGGTCCTGTGAAGTATGCCAAAGGAATAAAGCAGAAAGTGTTCCCTATCCAGGTCTTTTACAACCCTTCCCTATTCCAACCAAGTCATGGGAACATGTAACAATTGACTTCATTGATGGACTTCCTAAGTCTCAAGGCAAGGACACCATACTAGTGATAGTTGATAAATACACAAAGTATGCCCATTTCCTAACCTTGTCTCATCCTTACAATGCCACCCAAGTAGCACAAAAGTTTTTGGACAATGTGTTCAAGCTCCATGGTGCACCCTTCTCAGTGGTATCGGATAGGGACCCTATTTTCATCAGCAACTTCTGGAAAGAATTGCTAAAAGGGTTGCATATTCAACAGAAATTAAGCACAGCTTACCATCCGCAAACTGATGGCCAAACAGAGAGGTTGAACATGTGTTTAGAGACCTACTTAAGATGCATGACGGGTCACAAACCCAAGGAATGGTGTAAGTGGATTCCTTTAGCCGAATTCTGGTACAACACAACCCATCACTCAGCTATTGGGATGTAACCCTTCAAGGCCCTCTATGGTTATGATCCACCTCAACCAACCTTCGAGTTGGTAAGCCAGACCAAACTGGAAGCAGTAGACCAGCTACTTCGTGAGAGACAACTTATGGGCAAAATTTTGCAGGATAATTTACAAAAGGCCCAGAATAGGATGAAACAATTTGCAGATAAAAGGAGTGATAGGTCTTTCAAGGTGGGCGACATGGTTTTTCTCAAATTGTAGCCTTATCGTCAAATCTCAGTAGCCGTTAGAAGAAACTTGAAAGTAGCAGCCAAGTATTTTGGTCCCTACAAGGTGCTGCAAAAAATTGGTGCGGTGGCATATGAGCTAGAATTGCCAGTGAACTCCAAAATACACCCAGTTTTCCATGTCTCACAATTGAAGAAAAGGTTGGTTCCGGAGTTTTTCCATCTCAAGATCCTCCCAATTGTAATGATGAAGGACAAATTTTGACTGAACCTATCGCAATATTGGATCGTCGAATAGTGAAAAAGGGCAATAAAGCAGCAGTGGAAGTCTTGGTGCAGTGGGAGTACCTTTCTAAGGAAGAGGCCAACTGGGAGGACTATGCATTTATTACTTCACAGTTCCCAGAATTTGATTGTTAAGGAGATGGAAGCCTTATCTGGAAGAAGGATAGAATGTTACGAATTGCATTCGTAACCTTTGGGCCAGAGTGGTTAAGTATTTTGTTGGTCCAAACATTAGCTAGTATTAGTCTTGGGAAAATCTCACTTTATACCCATTAATTTCAAATTATTTACCTTTTAATGCACATGCCCAAATTATTTACTTCTCCTACCCATGCGGCCTAAACTATTTACCCGACCTTTATTCTATTCCCACTAACAAACTGACCGTCCTCTGTCAAATACAACTCAACAACAAATACCCCTGCACCTTCCAAAGAACTAACAGCTCTGGTTGCAACATCAGTTGCAAGTTCTTTGGCTGGTTGCAACAGCCAAAGATTGTTTCTGCCTTTCCGTCTCTACAATCGTTGGCAATGTTTTCTCTGCAATCTTCACCTTCTTCTTCGCACTAGGTGAGTTTTATTTTTCGTTCTTATTAATTTAATTTGATTGTGTATGTTCCTCTTTATGTTGCGTGGGTTAAATTTGAATTGCCATAATTTGTGCATCCCATTTTGTGGCTTACAATTCCGTGTCCTTGTTAAATTTGTCCCGTGACTTAAAATTAGGGTATAAAAAAATCTGAAAATGGACATTTTTTTTGTCCTTTTAAGCCATATTTGCCCATTCTATTCAAAATATGATGGAGATATTTGGCTCCTTTCTCTCAATTATATTTGCTTTTTTTGTTGGTGATTGTGTTCCGAATGTTTGGGATGTTTTAGAGGAACCGCTTGCTTTAATTTCTTAAAGTTATTTTCTTCAAGTTTATCATTCATCAAAGTTTAAATCTAAATGCACTAATGCTTAGCTATTTATACTAGTGTTAATTTAGGTACAATGGATTCTTAAAATAGCTCCAAAGAGTGACTTAAAATGTAAATTATCCACTTTGGGTAGAGTCTACTCTAAGTCCATCCTCTTGCCTCAATTCTTGATCTTCAAACCATGGGAACACATTGTAATATTGTAATGACTCGACTAGTCGTTTTGAGAATTTTCATTCACTTTAGTGGTTTGAGGTCATGAGTAGCTTCATATGGCGTATTATGACTTGCGTGTATCTTTGGTTTTGGTTTTCGAGTAGTTCGGGATTGATTTGGATGAATGATTCTTAACTAAGAAGCTTTAAGTTGGAAGAGTTGATCAAGTTTGACATTTGTGCAGTTGACCTCGGCTCGAAGTTTTGATTATTCTATTAGGTCCGGATGGTGATTTTGGAGTTGGGCGTATGTTCGGATTTGCATTTGGATGTTTCTAGAAGGTTTTGGCTCAAATTGGCAAAAGTTGACAATTTGAAGGTTTGTAACGTTCATAGGTTCGACCGGAAGTTGAATTTGATTTTATCGGGTTCAAATTGTCGTTTCGGGAGTTGGAATATGTAAGTTTTTTCATTTGGAACTTGTGTGCAAAGTTTGGTATCATTTCGAGTTGATTTTGTATGATTCAGACACACTCGACGAAGTTTGAAAGTTTGGAAGTTAAGAGAATGATCTTGATCTTCGATTCTTGGTTTTAATGTTATTTGTGATGCTTCGAGCTTTTGGATAGGTTTGGATTAGGTATATGGACTTGTTGGTATGATTCGACAAGGTCCCGAGGGGTTCGGGTGAGTTTCGGATCATTTTTATGCCCCTTTTAACTACTGATTTTTGGCTAATGGGGTGTACATCGCAATCACAGAGCTTTAGGTCACGACCGTGAAGAGGAAAATGCAATATTGGACATGTGAATCATGTTCGAGGAGGTAAGGTTCACGTTCATGTAGAAGAAATTTCTGCTGTCACTTAGCTAACTTTGGGAGCTTATATCCTGCAATCTATAAGGAATTTAGAGGTGATTCAAAAATAAAAGTTGTAGTTCTTTGTGTCTAATTTTTGGAAAATTAAAGCATTTGTCATTTGAAATTATGTACAAAAGGTTATGTCTATTATACTACAGGCTATCTAGAAAAGGTTTATGAAGGTTTAATGGAGATTGTTCATCGCGATCGAGGGGATTCATGGTCACGATCATGGAGGGTAATGCTGTGTTGGACATTTTTGGAATCGCGATCATGAAGTTTGTGACTGTGATCACGAAGAAGGACGACTGTTAGTGCATTAAAATATCCAATTTTAATATTTTGAGTTAATTTTTTTCACTTTTTGAGTTTTAGGAGCACAAGTAAGCCGATTTTAGAGGAGTTAAATACCCAAATCTTGAGGGTAAATACTTTTATCTCTGTTTTGATTATATATTTTATTTTTCATTGATTAGTACACCTAAATCAAGGATTAGAAGAGACAAAATTAGGGTTTTTTTTACTATAGCTTAAGAGAATGCATTTTGGGGTTTTGAACACGAAATTGAGGTTGGATTTGGATGAAACTTATATGGTTAGACTCGTATTCGAATGGTTTATCGAAATTTTTGAGTTTTTTCGGGTTCCGAGATGCTGGCCTAGGTTTACTTTTTGGTTGACTTTGCGTATTTGATTTTAGATTTGACCTTTATCGTTTGAATTTGATTCCTATGGCATTATTTGATATTTTTGAGTTACTTTTAGCTAGTTTGGAGCCATTCGGAGATTGGCACATATGGTATAACGCTTCTAGAGTATTGATTTGGCTTGCTTGATGTAAGTATCGAACCTAAACTTGGTTGAGGCTCTAGTTGCCTATGTTATTTGTGATAGCTACGTGCTGTAGGTTTCACACCTGTGTGGGGTTGAGCCCATGTGCATGCACCCGGGTTTTTTTCATGCTCGAGGTAGTGGTTAGGCTATAATATGCCTTGGATTGATTGCTAAGCTTCATAATTGAGGTTACACAAAGGTTAATCTCCTAATTGAACCTGATAATTGCTACTTTTGTGATGTAATTGCTTGATTTGAGCTATGATATCATATCTTGCACATGCATACACCTTAGCATGTCTCTTATACCAGTCCAGGATTATGAAATTTGATATTCTTTGATCATGTACATTTATTATTGTATATCTGATTTTTATGCGATACAGATTGGACAAGTAGCATATGACCACGCCGTGCTGATTGTGATATTGAGACTATGGCCATGTCGGGTGGATTGCGATATTGATCATGTGACCACACTAGGCGGATTGTGATATTGAACTTGTGACCACGTCGGGAGGATTGTGATATTGAGCACGTGACTTTTTCATGCGGGTTGTTATTATTAGCACGTGAGTTGTCCATGCGGTTGATATTATTAGCTTGTGAGTTGTCTGTGCAGCACGTGAGTTGTCCGTGTAGCGTATGGATGTGGATCCACTCCCCCTAGGGTCACCCTCTCATGTTCCTTCATGATGGTGTACATGCAAATTGTGAGAAACTGATGAGTTTCTAATTGATGTGGGCCTTGGGAAGGCTGATCAGTGTCTTGATTCGGTTATTGAGATTTTGCTATGGGACTTAGAGCAGTATTGTGATTTATATTTGAATCGGGTTGTACGCTGCAACATATTGATATTTGGTTATTGCATTTCATCCTTACTTGCAATTTCCTTGACTGTTTACTTGATTATTTGCATATTTCCCATATATGCTGAATTGTTGACCAAGTAGAGTACGTTGTGAAAGTTGTGTGCACCAAGGTGGTTCCTTCCATGATTCATGACTTGATCATATTATTGTTCTTTCTTCTATTACCTCGTCGAGGTTAGTTATGATACTTGCTGAGTACATGAGGTCGGTTGTACTCGTACTATACTTCTGCACCTTACGTGCATATTTTAGAGCTGAGATGTTATGGATGATGGGAGCTGGCACCGAAGATGTACCTACTTTTCTGTTATTGCTACTCCTTGTCCTTGGTAGTTTAAGATTCGAATTCTATTTATGTACATTCCAAACAGAATTTGTATTTATTTTCATACCAGCTTTGTAAATTTATGTCTTAGTGGCTCATGACTTGCACTATCAATCCTTGAGATATTGTGTAGAAATTAAGTTATTTCACTTATTGATTCTTATTATTCTCATTTGAGTGTGTTGACTTTAATTTGTCTTACCTAGCGGGCCGAGTTAGGTGCCATCATGACTAGGTGTATTTAGGGTAGTGAAAAGTTAGTATCAAAGCCCTAGCTTCATAGGTTTTACGAGTCATGAGCAAGTGTCTAGTAGAGTCTTGCAGATCGGCATGATCACGTCCATACCTATCTTCGAGAAGCTACCGGGCATCTAGGAAACCTCACATATTTCCTTTTTTATCGTGCGATATTGATTTAGCTTGAAGCATATCTCTTTGAATTCCTTCTATACACTAGTACGTTATGTTAAGTACTCGGTATCAGTTGTGCATCGATGACTTGTGATGTCATGGATGAAGTGCGAGATGTGTTTTCTGTGTTGTGGAGATAGGCCATTCTGGAGGACTTGAGGCCATGTTCAGACCACAGCTTGGGCTAAGCAGTTTCAGTTGCACGAGTATGTGCTTTTGGACTTGTATGTACGGTAGTGTCCCTAGGAGTGGGATTGATGGGTGAGTGACTGGTTAGATATCTATATGATGAGTATTATGTGACTGAGAACTAGGTTT
The DNA here is from genome assembly GCF_001879085.1 of Nicotiana attenuata. Taxonomy (NCBI): domain Eukaryota; kingdom Viridiplantae; phylum Streptophyta; class Magnoliopsida; order Solanales; family Solanaceae; genus Nicotiana; species Nicotiana attenuata. Next base: position 311,066 of record NW_017671154.1, on the reverse strand, counting down.
AGATGATTTGGATGTGACTAGAAGAGTTTGCTTTGAATGTGAAAAGGACTATGAGTGCTTGATTTCTGTCTTGATGTATTGCACAATCTCGAGTTATGAGTGTGTTGAGGTATCTTTCAATTGCTTATTTGTGGAATGAAGTAGATTTTTTTGTCTTGATGACGAGTTCGGACTCGGGAGGAGTTATCGATTGCATAGTGGTTGCGACCATGATGGGGTCATAGAGAGATGCCATTTTGAGGCTATTTATGTGGGTTATCTCCTGTAGAAGGTTCTGAGGCTGTGTGATCCCTATGATGTTTATGTGAAGAGCTTTCTTTCTACCAATGGGATGTATATGTGCCGTAATTTGAGTTCGGATCACTTGAAGAAGTTTGCACTATTGTAACGAGGATGGGTATGTGCTTAGCAGATGATTTGAGGTATTTTATGATTAGAGAAGCATGAGCAGATAAAGGACTTAGTTGAATTACAGTTCGGGATTATGGCCGTTATAGAGTAAGGGTATTTTGGGTTATCGAATGTAATATTCTATGGATTTGAGCCAAGTGGGGGAGTGTGTTAGCGGCGATCAAATTGCATGGTCATGTGTTAAGTTATTCTTGGTATGAGGCTTACTTATGGTTCAGTTATGACTTGAAGAGGTGGGTTTCAAGGATGTCTCGAGTAAGGAAATTTCTATATGCATGATGTATTACACTTTATGGGCATATGGAAAACTTAGAACGATTGAGGTTTGTTATTCGTGGTGGATGTAGTGTGCATGGAGTAGGGATTAAGTGGGTTTCTCAAGGTGGAGGTTACTTCTTGAGGTGTTCGTATGCTAATGGAGTACAAGTCGTTAGGCTCGTTTGGGCGGTGCATTGGGGATTTGGGCAGAGTGCATGACTCTCGAGAAGGTTCCAATGAGTTCATGATTCATATGTGGTATATGAGGATTCTCTAGGTTTGTATATGGCTAAGATCTGAGATTTGCATTTGGTTCGTGCCGAGACTCGCGGTATTTTTGTATCATTACTGATGCTATATTTCAGTATCATAGAGGTTAAAAAAACAAATTCAAACTCACAGAAGGTCTCTTCAGAGTGGACCTTTCGGTTGTAGTACTATTGGATGCTTAAGAGGGAATACATGCTTATGGGTCTTAAGACAACGTAGTTTCATGCTAGGATCCCTTGTGGTGAGCTTGGGGTTAAGGATCATAGTTACTTGCAGGAAGAAGTGATATGCTAAAGGCAAGTCGAGAGGGAACCGAAGAAATAGGTGAGCTTGGTAGTGGTTTGGATCAACATGGTTATAGAAATGATCGGTTCTTTAGGTTCTTTTGGTGTGGCGAGGCTTCATAGGTGCGTTGTGGCAATGATCTTGGGCTTGGCGATCTGCGTGACTCGATTGAGTTATAGGGGTTTAGTTCTGATGGCTTGGTTATGTGTAAATGGGTATCGAAGATTTCTCGATGGGGTCGACCACGTCTTGGGATAGATGTTTTCGACAGGCATTAGGGGTATGTTGCATGTTGCGACTTTCTCTTGGATGGGGTGGAAGGTTTCCGGTTGACGGAATGTGTATCCTGCTTGTGATTCAGGGTTAGTAATAGGATTCTCATGTTTTTATTTGATGGCATGAAGATGTGCTGCGACGTGTGTGATTGAGAATTGCATGTACAGTTTTGTGGTTCAGTTTTGAAGGGAAGGTCACTAGTTCTAGAGAGAATGGACAGTTTTAGATGTTTTGAAGGATGTTGGCACTATCTATTATTACCTTTGAAGGGTGCGCATTTTAGAAGGCGCACTGTGTTTTGACTTGCAAATGCTTGACTTGTATTACGGTAATCGCCTGGTTGATTGACTGCTGATGTTCAGATTTTGCTATGTGACACGAAAGAATTATGTTCATACTTGAGATGTGTTGGGGGTGACACACGTGTTAGATGACGGACGTGTGTGCGTACACCAGGGTATTCATGGTCTGGTTAGACTTTAGACTACTATGAGACTTCCTTTTTCTATCATGCCTTGCTATATCCATGTTTTCTGTACTTTTATGATTATTTGAGCTATGATTCATGCTAGAAATCATTTATGGGCTATGTGCTTATTTGTTTGAGACATGATGGGGCTATCCTTGCTATTTTTGAGCTGTTTGCCTTAAATATGGACATATTCTTTGTCATGATGCTATATCCATGTATGATATCTCTGTCTCGATGCATTCTTATTATGATTTCTCATATGTTTTTGATACCTCATTTGTGTAACACAGTTGGTCTAAGTACAGTGAGATGTGGTTAATTGAGACTTGATCGGTTGATGACTAAGCTTGGGCCATAGAGCCGATTTAGTATTGATTTTGAGGTGACGCATACGCCAGGCCCATATTTGGTTAAGTGGCACTGATTAGGGGGTGACACGTGCACCAGGACCCATGATTGGGCTATGTGATATTGATTGTTGACTTATATTCGATTAGTGCTTAAGCAAGGATCCACCCTTCCGGAGTATGGTATTCACAGTGAGCACTGCCACAGGGTTATATATGTGCTTTGGTGAGGGGGATTTGTTCCATACTCTCATATGGTGTTGAGTGTGGTTGTGTGTGAGATGGTGAGGGGCACTCGTGCCTGGCACCGTGAGTATGCTGAGTGTGAGTATACTTGATGGATTCATTATGATGTATTGACTTGACATGTATATTTGACATATAGGCATAGAGATGTATTTTCCTTGTGCTAGATGGTAAATGAAATATCTTATCTGTTGTTAAAAGTTTGTAAAATCATTGTTTCCTTGATAAACTAATGTTTTAGTGATTTCGATGGAAGACTGGGCTTTGATTGTTGTACTTGGAAAACATGTCTAATTTTCCCCGTATTTGTGAATGAGTTGAACATGATATCTTTTGAGTTATTTACCTTTACTATAATCATTTTATCATGCGTTGTTACTGATTATTGGTGTTGAACGTTGACTATCTTCCGAGCTCGTCATTGCTTTTAGCCCGAGGTTAGGTTTGTTACTTATTGAGTACATGAGATCGATTGTACTCATACTACACTCTGCACTTTATTTGTAGATCTATCTACTTTTGGGCGAGGTGATTGCTAGAGTTCGTACTAGTTTCAGCTTGTAGAGACTATGAGGTAGCTACTATGTTGTCGGCAAACCTTGAAGTTCTCTTTTGTTTACTTTTGTTATCAATGTTCTATCATTTAGATAGTTTTATATTGAGGATTGACTCTGTATTTTGAGATTTTACAATGCTTATGTACTCATTGACACCAAATCATGGGATGGTTGTAGCTACGTCATTGCTGTTATTTCAGATATTTTATGATGATCCCGCTATTGAAATTCCATTAGTTCCATTATTGTGATTATTGCTATTGTTTAATTGTTGGCTTTCCTAGCAAGCTGTGTTAGGTTCTGTCACGGCTCCGATGGGAGTTTGGGTCATGACAAGTTGGTATCAGAGCACTAGGTTGTCTAAGTCTCACGAGTCATGAGCAAGTTTAGTAGAGTCTTGCAGATCAGTACAAAGATATTTGTACCTATCTTTGAGAGGTTGTCGAACTGATAGGAACTTCATTTTCTTTCATTCACGTCGTGCAGATTTGTTAATTCCAAAGTTTGAACCTTTACCCTTCTATTCTCTCACAGATGTCGAGGACACGTTTCATTGATCAGGAGCTGGAGCCCCAGACTGCAGCCATTACCAGGGGCAAAGCTGGGGCTGTGGTAGTGCGAGAAGTAGAGGCAAAGCCCAACCTAGAGCACGTGCTGCGACACCTGATATTGAGCTTCAGATAGATCAGGAGGAGGAGATCCTTAATTTGACCGAGCCAATAGGACCAATTCAGGTTTTCGAGGGGTTCATCGCTACCCTAGTGCTTTAGGATGCCCTAGTCCGCTTGGTTGGTCTGATGGAGAGTGTGGCCTACGCTAGTGTTTTTCCTGTAGCACTAGCCGTTTCTCATGCCAAGGATGAGCCCAAACTCTCACTACTCACGCTCCATAGCAAATTGATCACAAGTATCAGACCTTAGTAGTTCTACTGGTTGTGGCAGTTCATCCTATTATTTCTACATAGCCCGCAGAGAGACCCATGGTGTTAGTTGAGGGGCTGAAGAGGTTGGACAAGTTCACCAAGTCATTTCCTCCTCGCTTTGGTGGTACACCTTCTAAGGACCCCCAGGATTTTTTAGACCATTGCCATGAGATATTGCGCAACATAGGTATATTGGAGCCCAACGGAGTTGACTTTACAGTATTTCAGATGCATGGTGCTGCCAAGAGGTAGTGGCAAGTGTATGTACGGGGCAGGCCAGCAAGTTCACCTCCTCTCACCTGGGCTCAGTTCTCACTGTTGTTCTTAGAGAAGTACATTACATTCACTCAGAGAGAGGACTTCCGCAGTTAGTTTGAGCACCTTTAGTTGGGTAGCATGACCGTTACTCAGTATGAGACCGGGTTTGTAGATTTATCATGCCATGCAGCTATCATGATCCCAATTGAAAGGGAGAGGATGTAGAGGTTTATAGATGGATTTACATATGTTATTAGGCTACAAATGGCAAGCGATACCGAGGATGATATTTCTTTTACTCGGGTTGTGGACATCGTCAGGAGAATCGAGCGCTTCAGAGGTCAGGGTAGGGAGACATCATCTGACAAGAGGCATCGTCATTTTGGAGGATTCAGTGGTGCCTCATCTGGAGGCCGAGGTCGGTTTGTGAGGGGACAATCTAGCACACCATTTTATCATTCGCCACCTCCTAGCTGAAGAGCTTTAGTACAGTTTTTGTTCAGTGCACTCCCAGCTCAGAGCTCTTACCGTACTCCATTAGTTCAGGGTTCGTCAGTACCCGACTCTTCTAGTAGTTATTTTGGTTCATAGGGTCTGACTCAGGCCCCGGAGTCATTCCCAGTTCGAGGTTTCTATAAGTGTGAGGAATGTGAGGGAGTATTGCCCTCGTTTTTATAGAGGTCCTGTACAATAGGGAGATCAAACTATGATTTCTGCACCAGTTACTACACCACCCACTTAGGCAGCTCGGGGTAGAGGTCGTGTAGAGCGAGGTTGCCCTAGAGGAGGAGGTCAGCTAGGTGGTGGATAGGCCCGTTTCTCTGCATTTCCCGTGAGGCTAGAGGTAGTTTCTTCCTACACTGTGATCACAGGTATTGTTTCTATGTGCGAGAGGGATGCTTCAGTGTTATTTGACTCTAGTTCCACTTATTCATATGTGTCATAATATTTTGCTCGTTATTTTGATATACCTCGTGATTCTTTAGATATGCATGTTTATGTATCTACAGCGGTGGGTGATTCTATTGTGGTGGACCGTGTATATTGGTCTTATGTGGTTACTATTGGGGGCTATGGGACTAGAGTTGATCTCTTATTGATCAGCATGGTTGATTTTGAGGTGATTTTGTGTATGGAAATGTTATTTCTGTACCATGCTATTCTTGATTATCACGCTAAGACTATGACTTGGCTATACCGGGGTTGCCTAGGGTGGAGTGGAGAGGTTCATTGTGTCATGTTCCTTGTAGAGTGATGTCTTTTCTAAAGACTCAGTGGATGGTTGAGAAAGGGGTGCTTAGCATACCTAGCCTTTGTGAGGGATGTTAGTGTTGATACTCCTACTATTGAGTGAGTTCTAGTAGTGAGGGAGTTCCTAAATGTGTTTCCTGTAGACCTACTGGGCATGCCACCAATATTGATTTTGGTATTGATTTGGTGTCAGGCACTCAGTCCATATCTATTCCACCATATCGCATGGCACCAGTAGAGTTGAAGAAATTGAAGGAACGATTACAGGAATTTCATGATAAGGGCTTCGTCAGGCACAGTGTGTCACCTTGGGGTGCACCGGTGCTATTTGTGAAGAAGAAAGAAGGTTCTATGAAGACGTGCATTGACTACAGGAAGTTGAAAAAGGTTACTATCAAGAACAAGTACCCAGTACCGCCTATTGATGACTTATTTGATCGATTTTAGGGTGCTTGAGTGTTCTCAAAGATTAATTTGAGGTCGTGGTACCATCAGTGAAGATCAGGGCTTCAGATGCCAAAGACTACTTTCTGGACCCGATATGGCCATTATGAGTTTTTGGTGATGTCATTTGGGTTGACCAATGCCCCATCAACTTTCATGCACTTGATGAACATCGTATTTCAGCCTTACCTGGATTACTTCATCATAGTTTTCATTGATGATATATCGGTGTATTCTTGCAGCCGGGAGGATAATGAACAACATTTGAGGATCGTGCTCAAGACTTTGAGATGCGGATTTTCCTTGGTTTAGCTGGGTATTATCGCTATTTTGTGGAAGGGTTTTGGTCTATAACAACCCCATTGACTAGATTGACGCTTAAGGGTGCGCCATTCAGGTGGTCTGATGAGTGTGAGGAGAGCTTGTAGAAGCTCAAGACTGCCTTAACTACAGCTCCAGTTCTGGTTTGCCTTCAGGATCAGGTTCTTATACACTTTATTATGATGCTTCACGGATTGGCATTGGGCGCATGTTAATGCAGGAAAGGACAGTGATTGCTTATTATTCTCGTCAGTTGAAGCCCCATAAGAAGAACTACCCATTGCACAATATGGAGTTAGAAGCCATAGTTCACACGCTCAAGATTTGGCGGCACTATCTTTATGGCATGTCTTGTGAGGTGTTCACGGATCACATGAATCTCCATCACTTATTCAAGCAAAAAGATATGAACTTGAGGCAAATGAGGTGGTTAGAGACACTAAAGGATTATGTTATTACCATTCTTTACCATCCGGGGAAGGCCAATATGGTGGCTGATGCATTGAGTAGGAAGGCTGAGAGCATGGGGAGTCTTGCTTTTATTCCAGTCGGTGAGAGGTCATTAAATTTGGTTGTTTAGGCCTTGGCGAACAGGTTCGTGAGGTTGCATATTTCGGAGCCTAGCAGGGTTTTTGATTGTGTTGTATCATGATTGTCCTTGTTGAACGCATCAAGGCATGTCACTATGATGATCCCTACTTGCTTGTCTTAAGGGACACGATGCAACACGATGGTACCAAGGAGGTTACTATTGGTGATGATGGGGTATTGAGGCTTTAGGGCCGTATTTGTGTGCCTAATGTGGATGTGTACTTGAGAAGACCCATAGTTCGTGGTATTCCATTCATTCGGGTGCCACAAAGATGTACCGACATTTGAGGAAACACAATTGGTGATGGAGGATGAAGAAGGATATCGTTGAGTATGTTGCTCGGTGTTTGAACTGTCAGTAGGTGAAGTACGAGCATTAGAGACCAGGTGGTTTACTTCAGAGACTAGATATTCCGGAGTGGAAGTGGGATCACCTTACCATGGATTTTGTAGTTGGACTCCCACAAAACTTGAGGAGATTTGATGTAGTGTGGGCTATTTTGGACAAACAGACCAAGTCTACACACTTTATTCTAGTCATGACTACCTACTCTTTACAGTAGTTGGCTCAGATTTATCTTTGTGAGATTGTTCGCCTTCATAGTGTGCATGTGTCTATCATCACGGATCGAGGCTCACAAGTCACATTGTATTTTTAGAGAGCAGTGCAACGTGAGTTGGGCACACAGGTCGAGCTGAGTACAACATTTCGTCCCTAGATGGATTGAGAGTCCGAGCATACTATTCAGATATTAGAGGATATATTTCGAGCATGTGTCATTGATTTTGGGGGATCATGGGATAAGTTTATACCGAAGTTTTCCTACAAAAATAGTTATCAGTCGAGTATCCAGTTAGCTCCGTATGAGGCCTTATATGGGAGGTGATGTCGTTCTCCGGTCAGTTGGTTTGAGTCTGGGGAAGTTAGGGTGTTGGGAATTGATTTGGTCCATAATTCTTTAGAGAACATGAAGTTGATTTAGGAGCGGCTCCGTACAACATTGTCCAGGCAGAAAAGTTATGCTGATAGGAAGGCTCGTGATGTTGCATATATTGTAAGGGATAAGGCTCTACTAAGATTCTGCCCATGAAGGGTGTGATGAGGTTCGGGAAGAAGCGCAAGTTGAGCGCTAGGTATATTGGTCCTTTTGAGGTGCTAGAGAGAGTTGGAGAGGTGGCCTACAGACTTTCCATGCCACCTAGTTTATCAAGAGTTCACCCAGTGTTATAGCATCCTATGAATCTCAACTCTATTCAAGGACAAGGATGAAGTTTTGGAATCTCAAAGTGGGCCTTTAACAAGATCTCAAGTTACAGAGTTCCAAAGCAAGGTCATTGGACTTCAAGAGCGAAAAAAAAGTTGTTAGTTGGGAGGAAGAGCTCAAGGATAAAGGATATGAGTTGTCTAGGTGTTACAATTATTTTATGGCCCAAATTCATGTCCAAGAATAGGTGGATTAGATCCCAAGAGACAAACTTTGAAGAACGTCCAAATCAGTCTACTTTTGGACCTATTTGGCGCCTAAAATGTGTACAAACTTCCAGCCCAAGAAGTTCCACATAAAGACATTTTTATTATATAAAAATGGCTTGCTTAATGTCCAATAATGGTATAATAGGCGTGCTAGAAGTTGAGTGCAAGTTGGTGCCAAGTTGCTTGCAAATTTCCTTCAAGATTTCAAAAATTTTCAAGATCCTATCCGGGATTGGTTTTAACTTATTTTCATATATTTTGGGACAATATTTATTTATTTCCTTGGTAGTTAAGATTATGTTTTCCTTTTCCTAAGATTGCTGGAGTTACTTTTCAGGATTGGCTTGGTTTTTATTTCCTAGTGCTTTTCCTTTTCCTAAGGTAGTTGGACTTGTTGTCCAAAGTAGTATAGGACTTAATTATTTTTTTCTTGTCCTTTTTTTCGTGACCTTACTATGGTATCTTCTTTGTTTTAGGACTTAGATTGTTATAGACAATATCAATAAAAATTATGAGATTTTTCTTGCACTCTTGTGTGTGGCTACTCTTGGATTTATTCTTCAACCTTCATGACTCAAGTTAAGGTGGTAAGATGAATTCTTCGAAACTTAAATCACTTTTAGGAGCTCAAGAAAGGTGATAGGTTTAGGCTTTTTGTTATCTTGTTATTCTAAAGGGTCGGGTTTCACAATCTATCTCTTGTTTTTAATTATCTATCAAAGGTGATTGGTTCTTTGCTAGCTAATTGTTGTTGTTAGGATTCAACTTCAATAATAGACTTCTTGAATTCAAGAGAGTTTCTTGAATTCAATCTATCTTTAATTTCAGTCTTTTTTTTCGTTTCTCTACTTTCTTTTTGGCTTCCGCATGTTTAATGATTTTCTTGTTTTTTTTAGTAATTATTGGGCTCCTATCATGCTGTTATCATAGTGTTTCATGTTTTGAAGCTCCAGAAGTATTATGGAGATCTGTCATATGTATTAGACTTTAGCACAGTGCAGTTGGATGAGGATTTGACTTATGATGTGGAGCCGGTGGCCACTTTGGACCGGCATATTCGAAAGTTGAGGTCAAAGAATATCAATGAAGGTTCATTAGAGAGGCCAGTCGGTCGAGGACGATACTTGGGAGACCGATCAGGTGATGCAGAGCATATATCCTCACTTTTTTGAGACCCCAAATATGATTCTAGACTCGTTCGAGGATGAACGTTTATTTAAGTGGGGGAGAATGTAACGACCCAACAAGTTATTTTTAGTATTTTAGCCCTATTTTCCCTTTTTATGCTTTACATATGTGTATTTGTTATTATATGACTTGCAAGGATGGTTAGTTTGGCTTCGAGAATGTTTTGGATTGAATTGGGGCACTTAATCTCAAGGCTGGAAGCTTAGTTGTGAAGGTTGATAAAAGTTTGACTTTTGTGTATTTGACGTCAGATCAAAGTTTTGATAGTTCTATAAGGTCTGTATGGTGATTTTGGACTTAGGTCTATGTCCAGATTTGAATTTGGAAGTTCCTAGGTTGTTTTGGATTGAATTGACGAAAGTTGGAAAGTTGAAGGTTGGAAGGTTCATAGCTTTGACCGAGAGTTGACTTTGATGATATCCGGCTAGGATTGTGGTTCCGAGAGTTATTATTGGTCCATCATGTCAATTGGAATTGCATGCAAAATTTTAGATCATTCCGAGTTGTTTAGGCATGTTCGGCGCAAGTTTTGAATTTGGAAATTTGGATTAGTTCCTTAGGCTTGAATCAAGGAGCGATTTGTGGTGTTGATGTTATGTGATTTGAGGCCTCGATCTGGTCCGTGTTATGTTTTGGAATAGGTTGGTATGATTGGACGGAGTCTTGGGGGCCTTGGATGTGTTTTGGGGTGATTTCAAATAATTTACCCTTGTTTTCTATCAGCTGTCTAGTGGTGTTCATCGCAGTTGCAAAAAGAGGGTCGCGATTGTGGAGGGCGTTTAGTGGTTGAAAGACTTTTGTTCATCGCTTTTGCTAAGGTGTGGACGTGATCGTGGAAGGTTGGGAGCTGAAGTTTCGCGTTCGCGAGAAGAGGGTCATGCTCACATAGCATGTGAGGCGGGGGAGGGGGGGGGAGGCAGGTCCATATTTCCTTCGCGTTCACGGAAGGGCCTTGCGTTTGCCTAGGCATAGCAGCCTATGAAACGCGATAGTGTGCATGGGGCTGCGTTCACATAAGATCTTTTGTGGAGCTAGTATTTTTGGCCTTCGCAATCACAATGGTGGTCCCGTGATCGCGATGCACAAGCCTGGGCAGATTTAAATCATTTCATTTCGAGGGTTTTAGTTGTTTTATCATATTTTGAGATTGGGAGTTCAGATTTGGGCGATTTTAAATGGGATATTCACGATTTGGGTTCGGTAAGTATTTTTTACTGGGATTATATGATTATTCATGATTCCAATCTTTATTTTAGCAATATAATGATGAATCTAAGTGAAGAAATTGGGTATTTTAGTAAGAACTTTTCTAAATAAAACTTGAAGATTTGAACCCCGATTCAGAATCAGAATTGGATGAAACCTGTATGGTTGGACTCGTATTCGAAATTTATGACATTTGCCAGATTCTGCGAGGTGGACCCTATCGCGCCCCAAAACTTGAAGAGGCGTAGCCGGCACCCGGTGCCATACTCGGTCTGAGCATGCCACTCTCTAACTGTGAACTCTGGAGGGGTAACCCGCAACTTAGGCCGATGAGGCCATATTCTAAATCATCTGAAAATAAGGACTCTTCATCTGAGGGGTAAACATACATATTTTGTTGACTCTATTGTCATTAGTGTTGGGAATGTAGACAGTCCCAATGTTCATGTAGTTGAGCGCATTGGTCCTCACTCAAAGCATTTTTCCACATTGTGTTTTAGATGATGATATGGAAATATGAGTCGTCCGAGCCATTTGAGGAGTCGAGGAAATGAGGAACAAAGTGCTTACATTCTGGAATTCTTCTTGCTAGAAAATTGGGATTACACACCTCATCTAAAGGCCAAGAAGTGCAGAATACTACATTATTTTATTGGGCCAGTCAGATTCGTTCCACCACCCCAGGAGCATGATCATAGAGCAGAATCAAAACTTGGGGTCCGATTCATAATTTCAAAGTGGAGGCGGAAAGTGATTCACGTCGTGCCGCGACATTAAATCAAGCGCTTGTTGGGAGGCAACCCAGCTTTATTGCTTTCTTTTATTTATTTTTTTAGTTTTTTTAATTATATTATTTTTTAGTGTCACTTTTTATTTTCTAGGAGCATGGAAAGAAAATGTATTGGAAGGAAGCAACAACAAACCAAATGGATGGAACTAAGTGTGAGGTACCCGCACGAAGGACCAAGCTTGGGAGAAGTCTGAGTACCCCATAAGCTACTAGTGCTTCGGCCTTTGGCCTACCAGGGAGTTTCTTTTACTCTCTTATTAGTATGGTGTGTATTGGGGACAATGCATAATTTTAATTGTGGGGTGAGGAGATTGTCTGGGTGACTTTCTATGCTATTTTAGTTGTGTTAGTTTAATTGAATAATTTTTTTTATTTATTTTGTTAAGAAAAAAAAGGATTGGACTTTTCCCGATGATGGATTTATTAGACAGTTTTCTTGAGGGAATTAAGTCTAAAGAAAAAATAAAATAAAAAGATTTTCTTTTGTTAGGTAGTGTAGCAATTCCNTGCCCAATAAGGGCCTGCCCACTGATTATAGCTCGATGGTGGTGAAAATACTATAATACTGTATATATATATATATATATATATATATATATATATATATATATATATATATATATATATATATATATACACACACACACATACACACACACAACAACAGCCACCCAGTATAATCCCACAAGTGGGGTCTGGGGAGGGTAGGATGTAAGCAACCTTACCCCTACCTTGAAAGGGGAGAGAGACTGTTTTCGATAGACCCTCGGCTAAAGAAGGTGATAGAAGCCCTGATAGCAACTAATAGCAAGACCAATAATTAGAAAACTAAATCGAAGATAGCAACAGAGAATATGAAAGGGTTACCGATAACAAGTAATAACAAGATAATATATTTAGAAAACTAAATCCAAGGCAGTAAACGATATATATGAACGAAGTAGTGCTAGCAAACTACGGAATTATCGATGGCAAGTAATAACGGAAAAAGCATGCGAATATAGCAAACTAAGGACAAAAGGGTACTATACTAGCACTAAAACTATCGAACTAGAGAAGACAAAGAGAAACGCACGACTACCTACTAACCTTCTACCCTAATATTCAACCTCCACACCCTTCTATCTAGAGTCATGTCCTCGGTTAGCTCAAGCTATGCCATGTCCCGCCTGATCACCTCTCCCCAAGACTTCTTTGGCCTACCTCTACCCCTCCTCTAACCTCCCAAGGCCAACCTCTCACATCTCCGGACTGGGGCATCTGTGCTTCTCCTCTTAACATGCCCGAACCATCTCAACCTTGCCTCATGTATCTTTGTTTATGTTTATCTCGAAAATATGAGTAACAATTAAATTTGATTTGTGGTTTTAAAGATATGTGATTTAGTTTAATACCAATTAATAATCAAGAAATATGAAGTAGGAAAGAAAAAGGACAAGTGAATCAAACCAGTATTACTTGACAGTGGTGACTCGAGATAGGCTAAGAGCAATAAAGTAAGAAAAGTAAAGTAAGAACAATAGAGCTAAAGGACAATGCTGATGAACAGTAGGCGAAAAGGTAGAGAGTATATTCTTTTCTCAGTAAAAGATGATCCTACAAATGATTGGGGTCCCCTTTACATAATAGGGGAACCCTAAATAAGGAATATTTCTATTTACAGTGTGGAATATTCTTGGTACAACTGTCTTACCGCCTAGTACGGAATCGTACAATCTTATTCCGCGATTTGCGCCATGACTTTGGGGACGTGGCAGGAATCTAGCTTGCTCTAGTACAAATCCATAACGGTACTATTTCAGGGTCAAGCATACTCGGGCCTAGTATTCCTCGTACTCCTATCTCCAGGCATTGCGCTTTGTCCTCGAGCTTGATCTTGGTCCACTAGTCTCGAATCTCGACCTCACCCGAACTTGAGCCCACGACGGACCCTCGAGCCTATAATGGGAGGCATACGATTTTGATTGTATACAGATAGTCCCCGCGTTTCTTAGAATAAGATGGTAAGAAACGATTTGATCCTCGCTTTCCCGAAGTGTTTAATGATGACGTCCTTTGCGTGACACAAGCGTTCGAAGTGACTGAAACGTCCCGTCGGTCCACTTCCCCAAAACATTGAATGCACGCCAGTATTGGTCAGCCACTAGCGCCGCTGAACCGTCGTTTCCCTTCTATAAATATGAGGCTATTCCATTGAGTAAAGAACTTTGCTCTTTCTTTACATCTTTCTCTTTCTCATCTCTTTCTCTCAATCACTTGTTTTCATCGCCTCTTTAAGAGCCGAAAAACGTGAAGTTCTTGTAGAAAACACCACATTCTAATACAACCTGTATTCCTTAGCTTAAAATTATGGCTAAAACATCCAAAATGGTCCCCAAAAAGGATAAAGCGTCGTCTTCTTCTACCTCCCGGCCGGCCAAATCGGTGGTTCCGCCGAATCTTGAGGAGATCACCCCCAGCCCTTGTGTGATTAAGAAGGACTTTAGCATTGAAAATCCCCCCGATGTCCCAGGCCGATATGAACATGCATCCCGATATCTTAGTTTGATATATGAGAAGCATCTTGAAGATGTGAGGAAGGACTGCGGCTGGGGAGATGAGGTCGTGGTTCAGATCCCAAGCCCTGGGGAAAGCATTACCTCCCACGTGGAGGGGATTTTAAGTATTTACACTTACCCCTTCATGCTGGGTCCCCTCGATTCGGTGGTGATCGACTTCTGCAAAAACATACGAAGTCACCCTCGGCCAAATTCACCCCTCTTTTTGGCATGTTGTGATCATGCTGCGCTACTTTTTCGAAAAGGCCGAGGGGTTGGAATTCACCCTCAGCCACCTGATTCGATTGTATCGGCCCCAAATATTTCTAGGGCTTATCAAGTTGCAACGTCGAACAACGAAAGCCTTCTTTTCCAGTACTGATGAAACCAAAGATCGAGGTTGGATGAGCCGGTTCGTCAGAGTAAGAACTTGGACGTCATCCCCAGGGATAAAATGTCGTTCTCGGAGAGGTGGAACTTTAAGCGTAAGTGAAGTTCATTTTCTCAGCATCTATTCATATTCTGCTTTTATATTTCATAATGCCTTTACCCTTCTTTTGGCAGCCACTGCCTGGGCATCCCACACGGTGCCTGACCTCGAGGATTGGGTCCGAAAGTTAGATGCCACTTCTTCTTACGATGAGTGGAAGTGGCGTGAATTATCGAAGGGCTAGTGGGAGGCCAAGAATCATGGTAAGTGCCTTTCCCAAGTTTCAAATATTTTTCATATATTGGTGGCGTCGATTTATTCACGTTCACTTATGCAGGCCTTGGAGATGCATCCGAGATGAGGCCGGCCCCGCCCGGGGAAGGGACCAAGTCTTCAATCTCGAAGTCTGAGAAAGACAACAAAAGAAAAAGGGTTTCGCAGCCAGAAGACCCTCAAGATAATAAAACCCCTGCTCGAAGGCTGCGGAAGAGGTTTGCTCAAACGGGCGCAGATTCGGCCCATGATTCCTCGGATGATGAAGAAAACAATAGTGAAGAGCCGGCGTGGTGCCTCAAGCCAAGAAACCAATCGAAGCCACTAAACCTACTAGAGACCTCATCCCATGGTGAGGGAACCCCAAAGAAAGATGCGGGCAAGGCCCCCGTGTCCCCGGAGGTTGAGATCATTCCTCCGCCTTCATCAAATATGCCAGAAGGGGCAAATGCGGAGACCCCCGAAGCTAATGAGAACGCCCTGAGTGACGATCTCGGGGCCATGACAACAGGTCATTCCCTTTCTTTGCCAACTTATTCCGAGGGGGCAATAAAAGAAGATAATACTCTACGTATGCCCGACCCGAATCAAAAGAAGATTTTGTTAACTAGGCATTGGTACGTAGCTCCTGTGTTTTTTTAGCCCGAAGGGCATTATGTTGTAACAATAAGTTCCATACTTAGTAATAAATGAAGTCATTTCTGGTCCTCCGGGTTCATCTGAATCTGATTGTACCTGGAGTAGGCATCAAGCAATGTTAGGATTTGTGGCCAGCTGTGGCATCGATCATACGATCGCTATTTTGCAAGGGAAAAGAATCTTTTGGACATGCCTTGTTCAAGAACTTATAATCTATGCACATTGTAAGTTTGTTTCCTGTTTTAGGAACTACGACTACATTGGCTAGCCACTCGGGGTACTTTACCTCCCGAATAGACCCTACTTTAAGAAGTTTGGTTACCTCGTCGTTTATGAAGGCATGCTTTACCTTAGACTGAGGCAACCTTTTTTGCTTCACCGGTTTGAACCTTGGATCGGTGCTTAGGCGATGTGTGGTGATTTCTGGTGGAAACCCAGTCATATCTAAGTGGGACCAAGCAAAGCAATCCAAATTATCAATAAGAAATTGAATGAGTTTTTTCCTGAGTTTGGGGGTTAATCCCATTCCCAGGTATACCTTTCTCTCGGGCATGTACTCGATCAGAATGACTTGCTCTAGCTCCTCGATAGTTGATTTGGTTGTATCAGATTCTTCGGGAACAATGAAGGTTCGAGGAGTAAGGAAATCCTCATCTTCGTCTTCGATTACCTGCTGCTCTGACTCCATCGAGGCTAGAGGCGGTAATTTCTGTTTGGCGGCCTACTTATCTTTAATGTTCGACTTCTCTAAGGTCGAAGGCTCAGGAGTTGGCACCACTTCCTCTATTGCAAACATCTCCTTTGCAGCATGTTGCTCTCTGTAGACTATTTTTACTCCTTCCTCTATTGGGAACTTCATTATCTAGTGAAGAGTCAAGGGCACTTCCCTCATGTTGTGTATCCACGGTCTCCCAAGGAGTGCATTATACCTCATGTCACCTTCGATGACATGGAACTTTGTATTTTGTATGGTCCCGGCTACGTTTACTGGCATGATAATTTCTCCCTTCGTTGTTTTGCTTGCAATGTTGAAGCCATTCAGACCCGGGATGCACGTACAATCTAATCTCGTAGGCCGAGTTGTTCCATGACCCTCGATTAGATTATGTTTGCTGAGCTACCTGGATCCACTAAAACACGTTTAACTTGAATTTTATTCAAAAGGATAGATATTACCAGGGCGTCGTTGTGAGGCTGAGATATGCCTTCTGCTTCCTTGTCACAGAATGATAAGACGTCCTCGGGCACATAGCTTCGAGTTCATTTTTCTCTGGTGATTGATACTTTGGTGCGCTTGAACATAGGTCATTGAGGGACATCGACTCCGCCAATGATCATGTGGATTACATGTCGTGGTTCTACTTGTTCATTTCTTGTTGCATCTCTCTCCTTGAAGTGATTCTTAGCCCGATCACTTAGGAATTCTCGAAGGCGGTCCTCGTTGAATAACCGAGCCACTTCTTCCCTCAGCTGCCTGCAATCTTTCGTTCGATAACCATGTGTGCCATGATACTTGCACATCAAGTTCGGGTTTCTTTGAGAAGGATCGATCTGTATTATCCTGGGTCACTTGGTGTCTTTGATTCTCCCAATAGCTGAGACAATCCCTGATGCATCTATACTGAAGTTGTACTCTGATCATCGAGGAGCCTTGGCGGGGTCGGTGTGCTTGTCGAACCCGCTCTTACTCATGAGTCCCCGAGAACTTTGGCCTCGATCGTTTCTCCGATCGCTCCGAGGAGTGTTACGGCCTGGGCTGCTGTTCCTTCGGTCGGCATATGGCCGATAACGTTCTTTGTTGAATCTTGATCCCCGTTCTATGTCCCTCGAGGCTTGGCTGCAAATCTGTTAGGATGAACTGAACCCGAGGGGGCTCCCAACTGGTCGTCTTCGACCCTAATTTTTGACTTATAACGATTGTGCACATCCAACCATGTCACAGCTAGATATTCGATCAAGTTCTGCTTTAATTGTCGAGATGCGATCGAGCTACTTTCATTCAAACCTTGCATAAAGGCCTGTACTGCCTAGTCATCGAAGATCGGCGACAATTCAATTCTTTCCATCTGAAACCTGGACACGAACTCCCTTAGGATCTCATCGTTCCTTTGCTTTATTTTGAAGACGTCCGATTTTCTTGTGGCCACCTTTATGGCCCCGGCGTGTGCTTTCCCAAAGGCATCTACTAACATAGTAAACGAGTCGATAGAGTTGGGAGCTAAGTTGTGATACCAAATCATAGCTCCTTTTGACAACGTTTCTCCAAATTTTTTCAACAAGATTGATTCGATCTCATCGTCATTCAAATCATTTCCTTTGATTTCGCAAGTGTACGAAGTTATATGCTCGTTGGGGTCGGTTGTTCCGTTATACTTGGGTATATCGGGCATGCAAAATTTCTTAGGGATGGGCATTGGAGGCGCTCTCTAAGGGAATGGTTTTTGTATGAATTTTTTGGTGTCTAATCCTTTCAAGACTGGAGGTGCCCCCGGTATTTGGTATACACGGGAATTATAAGTCTCCAACTTCTTATCATTGTCTTCAATTTTCTTTTCTCCGGACTCGATCCTCTTAGTGAGCTATTCGAGCATTTTCATAATCGTGGGGTTAGTCCCCAAGCCGTTTTCATTAGACCTTTCTGGTGCTGGCTCAACAAGTTGATTGTTTTCATGTTCAGCTATGCTCGGAGTTTTATTTTGACTTAGGAGTTGAGCGATGGCGATTTACTGAGCCTGCAGCATCTCGAATATCACTTGGAGACTGACTCCCCCATCTACTACTCCTGGTGTTCCTTGGTCCCCTGCCGGGCTTCCCGACGTGCATTCTCTACGGGGTCCGTGCCTGAATCCGCGTTCAGAGCATTATGTGAGCTGATATCAACTGCCTCCATATTTGGCACTCCCTCAGGGTTTATGGGTGGTACACCGACCCCTATGCCTCTGTTTTTTCCAAGACCTTCATTGTCATGAACATGTGCATTTTGTGTGCTAGACATGTTTAAGCCTGAGAATCAAAAAATCTTGACAAGAAAAAGTGTAAAGATAACGTGTGTAATGAGAATCAGTAAAGAAATAATCACTATTATCATTAGCCCCACGGTGGGTGCCAAACTATTTACCTCGAAAATACGAGTAACAATTAAATTTGATTTGTGGTTTTAAATATATGTGATTTTGTTCAATACCAATTAATAATCAAGAAGAAGCGGTTAAGTTTGCTCTGAAGGCGCAGGTTAAGCAGAGGTTTGCTATCAGCGATGCCGCACCGGAAACGGCAGGCAGGCAAAGCTCTGACCACTATGATGAAGGTAGATGGTGATATGAGGGTTATTACTCCACAGTCAGGGGTCCCTCAAGCTATGGAACCACTGCAATTGAGTAATTGGGTAGCGATTGGAGAAGGATCAAGATGCATGCAACAGGAAACAACAATGTCGGTGATGTTACAGAAGGATGAATCAACTAATTCTGCTGTTCGAAGACTGAATTTCCCTAAGGAACAAGCTGTACCAAGTCCGATCAAAGTAAACTCTGAATTTCTATTGGGAGACTGTAATACCATACTGCTTAGTGATGATAGAGTTAATCGAGTACCGGTTCATCCTGCTGAGACTGTGGATTTCTAGAATTGTATCACAGATTTGGGAGTGGGACAGATGACTAGAAATGGGTGGCAGTTTTCCTGGTGCAACAAAAGAGATGAGAATGAAAGGATATATAGTCATATTGATTGGGTGTTTGGTAATGCTGAATGGCTACAAACTTATGGTAGTATTGAAGCCAATTATCTGAATCCTGAGTGCTCAGATCACTCTCCCATTGTAATTAACACTGTGATAGCTAAACAATACCTTAAGAAACCATTCAGATTGCTTAATGTCCTATTACAACAGGATGCTTTCAAGGCAAGTGTTGAGAATATGTGGCAACAGACTATTGAGGGGCATTGTATGTATGGAGTGTGGCAGAAGTTAAAGCTGGTGGAAGCAGAGACTAAACAGTTGAATAAAGAATACTCATCATTAGAAGGCAGGATAATGAATTTGAAAGCACAAATTGGGGGAAATTCAAGACAAGTTAGTAGAAGACTTGTTTAACAGTAGCCTGATCAATGAAGAGAAAGAGATACTAATTGAGATGGAAAAATGGGGCACTATTCATGAAAGAGTCCTTCGACAGAAATCCAGAGCTACATGGATTTCCTCAGGGGACTCTAATACCAGATTCTTTCAAGCTCATATGAAAGCTAGACAGGCAAGGAACAGGATCTCTTCTATGAAGAATGAACAAGGAGTACTAATCACTGATCCAAAACTAATTCAGCAAGAATTTCTTCAGTTCTTCAAGAAGCTATTGAGTAGTGCTGCTAAGGAGTTGCCTTGTATTGATACAACTGTTGCAAGGAATGGTCCATGCCTAACTATTGACCAACAGAAAGATTTGATTAAGCCTATTACTAGAGAGGAGGTAAGTCAAATTGTTCAAAACCTTCCCAATGATAAAGCTCTAGGAATTAATGGCTTCCCAGCTGAGTTCTTTAAAGCAAACTGGAATATTATTGGGGAAGACATAATAACAGCAGTTATGCAATTCTTTGAGAATGGCCAGCTTCTGAAAGAAATTAACTGTACTATTATAACCCTGGTTCCTAAAGTTCCAACTCCCACTTTGGTTAAAGATTTTAGACCAATAGCTTGTTGTTCAACTATATAGAAGACTATTGCTAAAATATTAACTGAAAGGTTGAAGACACTAGTGGATATGATAGTAGGTCCATCTCAGTCAGCTTTTATCGAAGGGAGGAGTATATTAGACAATGTCATAGTAGCTCATGAATTGGTGAAAGGATACTCTATAAAAGGGGTATCACCTAGATGTATGGTAAAGAATGACATTAGGAAAACCTATGATTCAGTGGAGTGGAATTTTTTACAGATGGTGGTGCTTGAATTTGGTTTTCCTGTGAAGATGGTAAATTGGATAATGACTTGTGTTTCAACTGTCAGTTATGCCTTGTTGATCAATGGAGGACTAACTACCAGATTCCAAGCAAAAAAAGGACTCAGGCAGGGGGACCCAATGTCACCCTACCTGTTTGTATTGGCAATGGAGTACTTGAACAGAACCTTGAAGCAGTTGAATGTTAATCCAGACTTTAACTATCACCCCAGATGTTCATAGCTCAATCTAATTCATATATGTTTTGCAGATGATCTGCTATTATGTTGCAGGGCAGACAAAATTTCAAGCCAGTTGATGCAGCAGGCTTTTAATCATTTTTTTGAAGTGTCTAGACTTAAAGCCAATATGGAGAAGATTTCATTATACATAGCAGGGGTGTCTAATGAATTCAAATACCAGATTATACAAGAGATGGGATTTGCTACTAGAGAAATTCCATTAAGATACCTAGGTGTCCCTCTATCTTCAAGGAAGCTTACAGTTCATCAGTGTCTACCCCTAGTAGAGAAGATGATTACAAGAGTTAGATGCTGGTCAACTAAACTATTATCATACAGTGGAAGGTTGCAACTAATAAAAAGTATCCTGTTTGAGATGCAGACTTACTGGGCTCAGATCTTCTTGCTGCCTAAGAAGATTATTAATATGGTGACTAGTATATGTAGAACATTTTTATGGACAGGTACAAACGAAGTGTCTAGAAAAGCTCTAGTTGCTTGGGAGAAACTATGCATGCCTAGAGTAGCTGGAGGCCTGAACATACTAGACTTCTACAGATGGAATAAGTCAGCAATTTGCAAACTGTTGTGGGCTGTCAACCAGAAGAAAGACAGTCTATGGGTGAAATGGATTCACTATTTTTACATAAAGTAGAAGACTATATCAGATTGTCCTATTTCTAAACAAGCCTGCTGGCTAGTTAGGAAAATATTGGAGGCAAGAAACTGGTTAAAGAACTATGGGAATCTTGTAACAATCCTAAGAAGCTTTGAATCACAAGGAAAGTTCAGCATCAAGAAAGCATACAAATTCTTTACACCACAGTTTCAGAAAGTAGAATGGAAGTAAGCAGTACTGATCCAAAACATTATTCCCAGGCATCAATTTATTCTATGGCTAGCAATACAGAACAGATTGGCTACTGTGGACAGGCTAGAGAGATGGGGAATCCAAGTTGACAAAGGGTGTGTACTGTGCTCAACTGGAAGAGATGAAACATTGGAGCATATGTTATTTGAATGTTCTTACTCACAACATATGTGGAGTTCTATATTGGGATGGCTAGGCATACAGAGAAGGATAGGGAACTGGCAGGAGGAAGTGCAATGGGTGGCAAGTAGAGTTAGCACCAGACCATGGACACACATATTGGGATTCCTCTTTGCAGCTACAGTCTATCGTATATGGGGTGAAAGAAATGCTAGAAGGTTTCAATTGAAGAAGCAAGAAGTCAGACATAGAACAAGAGATATAGCTATACAGTTACATATTAAAGGTCAAAATAATTGTAAATGGAAAAGTGCATTAGATAGGATGAATTGGTACCCAGTCTAGGCAAGTATAGAAATGTTTGTAAATATCTGAGAAACTGACTCAATAGTCCAAATGAGTTAGATGCATGTAAAGTCATTACTTGGTGAAATAAAAATTTTATTTTAACCAAAAAAATAAATAAATTAATAATCAAGAAATATGAAGTAGGAATGAAAAAGGACAAGTGATCAAACCAATTTTACTTGACAGTGGTGACCTCGAGACGGGCTAAGAGCAATAAAGTAAGAAAAGTAAAGTAAGAACAATAGAGCTAAAGGACAATGCTGATGAACAGTAGGCAAAAAGGTTGAGAGTATATTCTTTTCTAAGTAAAAGATGATCCTACAAATGATTGGGGTCCCCTTTATATAATAGGGGAACCCTAAATAAGGAATATTTCTATTTACAGTAGGGAATATTCTTGGTACAACTGTCTGACCGCCTAGTACGGAATCGTACAATCCTATTATGCGATTTGCGCCATGACTTTGGGGACGTGGCAGGAATCTAGCTTGCTCTGGTACAAATCCATAACGGTACTATTTCGGGGTCGGGCATACTCGGGCCTGGTATTCCTCATACTCTTATCTCCGGGAATTGCGCTTTGTCCTCGAGCTTGATTTTGGTCCACTGGTCTCGAATCTCGACCTCACCCGAACTCGGGCCCACGACGGACCCTTAAGCCTATAAATCGGAGGCATACGATTTTGACCGTATACAGTCTCCACAGGGGCCACTCCCACCTTGTCCCGAATAACTTCATTCCTAATTCTATCCAACCTAGTATGCCCACACATCCATCTCAACATCCTCATTTCTGCTGCTTTCATCTGGTGGACATGGGAGTTTCTGACTGGCCAACACTCTTTCCCATACAACATAGTCGGTCTAACCACTACCTTGTAGAACATACCTTTAAGTCTCAACGGCACATTCTTAGCACACAAGACGCCAAAAGCGAGCCTCCATTTCACCCACCCTACTCCGATACGGTGTGTGACATCCTCATCTATCTCCCCATCCTTCTGAATTATAGCTCCCAGATACTTGAAACTCTCTCTCCTAGGAATGACTTGTGTATCGAGTCTCACATCCCCGTATGCCTCCTGGGTAACACCGCTGAACTTGCACTCCAAGTATTATGTCTTGGTCCTATCAACTTGAAACCCTTAGACTCCAGAGTATGTCTCCAGACCTCTAGCCTCTCATTAACGCCACCTCGCATCTCATCAATCAGGACTATGTCATCCGTAAATAACAAGCACCAAGGCACCTCCCCTTGAATGTGACGCGTCAAAGAATCCATCGCCAGGGAAAACAAAAATGGGCTAAGTGCTGATCCCTGATGCAACCCCATCTCAACCGAAAAGTAGTCAGAGTGTCCTCCTACTGTCCTAACCTGTGTCTTAGATCCATCATACATGTCCTGAATCACTCTAATATACGCTACAAGCACTCCTCTAGCCTCTAAACATCTCCATAGAACCTCTCTCGGACTTTGTCATAGGCTTTCTCCAGGTCAATGAACACCATATGCAAATCCTTCTTCACCACCCTATAATACTCCACTAATCTCCTCACAATGTGAATGGCCTCAGTAGTCGACCGTCCCGGAATGAAACCAAACTGGTTCTCGAAAATGGACACACACCTCTTCAATCTCCCTTCAATCACCCTTTCCCACACTTTCTTCATGTGGCTTAACAACTTGATACCCCTATAGTTTTTGTAGTTTTGGACATCCCCCTTGTTCTTGTACAATGGGATCATCGTACTCCGCCTCCACTCTTCGGGCATCTTCTTCATCCTAAAAATGACGTTAAATAACCTAGCAAGCCATTCCAAGCCCTTCTTACCCACGCTCTTCCAGAATTCCACCGGGATCTCATCGGGCCCAGTCGCTCTACCCCTACTCATCTTTCACATAACCCCTACAACCTCCCCCACTCGTATGCGTATACAGTACCCAAAATCTTGCTGCCGCTCCGAGTAATCCAAGTCCCCCAGCATAATGCCCCTATCTCCCTCTTCATTCAAGAGTTTATGGAAGTAAGACTTCCATCTCTGCCTAATATGTGCCCCCTCCAATAAACCTCTTCCCCTCCTCATCTTTTATGCATCTCACTTGGTCCAGATCCCGAGCCTTCCGCTCCCTCACCTTCGCTAGCCTGTACAACTTCTTATACTTGCCTTTATCCCCAATTTCTTCGTATAAACGACTAAACTCCACGGTCTTAGCCGCAGTAACCGCCAACTTCGCCTCCTTCCTAGCCTTCTTATACCCCTCCCTGTTAGCACTCTTCTGCTCGTCGTCTATACTCTATACTAGCTTCAAATATGCCGCTTTCTTGGCTTCCACTTTCCCTTGAACCTCTTGACTGGAAGAAGACAATACTTAACTGAATATAAAGTCTCTATAAGGAAGGATACTGTAACTTATGAGACTATGATAATGTACATAAATTCAAGAATCTGAACTTCTCTTTATTTCTCGTTATCAAACACATGTAATTATGGGATCATGCAAAATGAAGGAAATGTTTAGCCTTTACATACCTTATCACAATCTGTAGAATTATCACATTAAACTCGTATTGTTGCACCTTAATTTACACAATGATAACAATACTATCATCAAGTTATGGAGGTACAACTATCGCACAACGAACGACAAGCTTATTGTATAATAAAACAGACAACATCTCCCCAATAATCTTTACTTCCTCCCAGTTCGACATAACACCAACAACAACAAGAACAAAATAATAACAACATGTATACATCATTTTCCAACCTTATATCCATCACAAAATACCACAAAACAGCCCACACACCCAATTAGTTCATACACAAAATGGCAACCCTAGTAGTGTGAAACAACCCAATAATGTAACGACGAACGATCAGCCAACCACCCTTCCATTATGTGGTGTTTTTCCACACCCTTTATCCTCCCAAAATCCATAAAAACAATAGCAAAATAGATAACCTAACAGCAACATGAAACAGCGCACAAAACAATCCCACAAGTTCAACAACTCACAATTGATTTTTCAGTTAACTAAAACACGTTGCGACTTGTCTTTTCTTTCAAATTGAGAAACACAACCAACAATACATAATTAAGCTTATTATCCTATAACACAACCATGAATTCAACTTAAAAATAAGTTTACAACTAGCCAACAACGACGTAACAACAAACATCATGCCACTCTTTTGAAACTCGCTAGGTCTAGTCTTTACGATTGAGTTACAACTCGTACAAGCATAGATAATGGAAGGAGAAGCATAAATACCTTGGACTGAGTAGATCCTAGAAAACCTAGCCCCTTTTCATCCAAAATCACTCCCCCAACGCAGCTACAAGAAGGAGAAAGAGCCGAACATGATATCTTTCGATGGAAGATTGGACTTTGATTGTTATACTTGGAAAGCATGTCTAATTTTCCGTATTTGTGAACGAGATGAACATGATATCTTTTGAGTTATTTACTTTTACTATCATCAGTTTATCATGTGTTGTTATCGATTATTGGTGTTGAACGCTGACTTTCTCCCGAGCTCGTCACTCCTTTCAGCCCGAGGTTAGGTTTGTTACTTATTGAGTACATGGGTCGGTTGTGCTCATACTCTACTCTGTACTTTATGTGCAGATCCAGGTACTTCATGGCACGATGATTGCTAGAGTTTGTACCCATTTCAGCTTGTGGAGACTACGAGATAGCTGCTATATCATTCGCAGACCTTTAAGTTCTCTTTTGTTTATTTTCGTTATCATTGTTCTATCATTCAGACATTATTGTATTGAGGATTGACTCTATATTTTGAGATTCTATATTGCATGTACTCGTTGATACCAGATCATGGGATGGTCGTAGCGACGTTATTGTGGTTATTTCATATGTTTTATGATTACCCAATGTTGAGATTTCTTTAGTTCCATTATTGTGATTATTGCTATTGTTTAATTGTTGGCTTGCCTATCAAGCGGTGTTAGAGCCGTGACGACCCCGATGGGAGTTTGGCCGTGACAATTCTGCGGTGCAAATAACTCTGAACAAACTTTTTTCGCAAGTAAATTAGTTACATTGGTGCTGTTACTCTTACAGCTGTTTCTATACAATTGTCATCTCAAATTAGTGACTGTATCTATGAGACTAAGACTTAAAAATCATAAGAAAAAAGAAATGAAGGAATTGGAGGTGTACTAGTTGTTGGATGCAACCATAGTAAACTTTCAAAGACGATTACCAAAATGGTATACAGTTCTTGCCAAGCTTATCTCCTTTTTTTTATAGCAAAATAAGCTCCATCTGAAGCCTCTCCGCTAGATTCAGAACAAAGGGACTGAAAACTGAAGGTATTTCTTCCTAAGTGTCCTCTGTAAAAACTTTGAATATGTAATCCCGAAAACGCCTTGAGTACGCCTTTGGATCGACAGCTGAGATAGAGTTGGGATCACATTGGATAGATTTGTATGCATGCTCAAGCTTTTTGGTAATGTCATAGTCCTGAAGTATGTCTATGATTCCAAAAAATAATATCACATCATAGAACTCTCCTGTGGGTTCTCCTACTAACTGAAAGTCTAAGTCATTTTTCCTTTCTGTCCGTTCGACTCGTGCGGGCATGTTTATACCCAAACTTATGCTAGCCCACCTGCAACATTCACTCATAAAATCAAAAAAGGAGAATAAACTGGCATCAATTGTAGTTGGCCAAATGGAAGATAAAAACTGTACCCTGCAGGATCAAGATGCAATTGATCCCTATCTGATCGAGACAGACGAGGAACTGATCCATCTTCCAATCCTTCATTATCTGCAAGCAAGGGGAAATGTCCTTGATTGTTCTATAAATGATCCATTACAAAGTTGGAGGAAACATGACAGTTAAAGGATTAAAAGCCCTGAAATTTGCCAAATGACTAATGTTTCATTATGAAAAGCTTAAACAACCAGTGGTGCCTCTATGGTACAAAATACAAAAATGCAAGTGTCATAAAATTAGCACCAACCAGTAGGTGTTCTACAACCAGAAGGAGTTTGGTCTCCGGTGATACTTGCTTCCCTAAAATGAAGACCAACTAAAAGGCTGTAGTCCATCACTCTCTCTTGTTCCAATAGCTCACAGTCCCTATCAACTTGCCTGAAAGTTGAAAAAATCTTAGTGTTCTTTCTTGCAATGCAAAAGAATGAAAATATTAATGTTAAAGAATGAACTAGGATCCTACCTGCGGAATTCTTGAAACCATGTCTTTGGTAACATGAATATAAAGTTAAGGTCAAGGTCTTTCAGAGTTGTGGTTGCATCAATCTCTGATTCTGGCTTATCTGTCATCCGGCCAAATGTTGATCCTTTCAAGTCGAATCGTCTATGAATTGTATAATCAGTGCGGAAGAGATTCCCCATGATAACAAATCGTACCTAAATAGTTAAAAATATAAGAAGTTTTCGTATTGATATATTATGACTAACTTATTTTTTGTGGTGCCTCATGTCACTACCTTCTTCTGTGCCGGTCCGTTCAGCTTAACACAATGCAGGCCGAAATACTTAGTCATAAGGGTGTTCTCAAAAGCACGAACATGATTGAAATAGGCATGCAGCATCCTTAGAAGCACCTAAGAACCATCCATTGATAAGAAAAGTGAAAAGGGATTACTTTTTGGAGAGAAAAGCCATGCTAACCATATTCATATATAGTAGCAGGAGTTAGAAATCTCACTTTCACTTCTGCCTTCTTCATTGTCTTAATCATGTATCTATCATCGTTTGTCAAGTAGAAGAAGCTTCCGCTTTTTCCCGGGGAGCATAGCTCCCGAAGGGCGTCATTGCCACAAATAGACAGCATATAATCAGCTGCATCCACTTTGAATAACATCCTTAAAGCCCTAGTAAATGTAGTCATCCATGAAGACTATAGAGGTATCCAATGTTGTAAACCAAAGAAAGTCATGAACCATGAACTTACCTAAAAACTTTTGGGCAATAGTCTTTCCATCTGAATTCACAAGATGGATGAGGAGGTGTACTTTTGGATCCTTCAGGTGGGAATCTTGTCCAGTACTTCTCCTTGGGATCAAATGCTGAAGACTTGAGATCAAGTGATGGAACAGGTCCTGGCCTTCCTACTGAATGCCTGTCATATAATTTCACATCAGAACCAAAGATAAGACAATAACATAAGTAATATATTGAGCTTTCAAAATTGATGAGAACATACACAAGGAAACATCTAGATTTTTGTATATAGAAAAAATATGAGATAATTTTCTCCTGTTTCAGATAAGGCAAGGCAAGGGCAAGGGCAGCCCGGTACACTAAACTCCCGCTATGCGCGGGGTCCGGGAATGGCCGGACCACAAGGGTCTATTGTACGCAGCCTTACCCTGCATTTTTGCAAGAGGCTATTTCCACAGCTTGAACCCGTGATTTCCTGGTCACATGGCAGCAACATGTTGTAGTTAATGCCATGAAAATGAATACTCCCCCCGTTTCATATTAAATGAGGCACTTTCCTTTTTAGTCTGTTCCAAAACAAATGACACATTTCTAAATTTGGAAATAATTCAACTTTAAACTCTTCATTTTACCCTTTTTGCCCTTAATGAGAAGCTTTTATAGCCACACAAATGGCATGGCCCCACAAACCTTTTACCCCTTAAGCTTTTAAGACCACAAGTTTCAAAAGTATTCTTCTTTTTTCTTAAACTCCGTGCCGAGTCAACAACAACAACAACAACAACCCAGTGTGGTCCCACAAGTAGGGTCTGGGTAGGGTAGGATGTACGCAGCCTTACCCCTACCCTGGAAGGGCAGAGAGACTGTTTCCGATAGACCCTCGGCTAAAGAAGGTGAGAGAAGCCCTGGTAGCAAGTAATAGCAAAACAATAATTAGAAAACTAAATCGGAGATAACAACAGATAATATGAAAGGGGTACGGATAACAAGTAGCATCAAGATAACATATTTAGAAAACTAATTCCAAGGCAGCAGACGAGAATATGAACGAAGTACTGCTAGCAAACTACGGAATTACCAATGGCAAGTAACAACGAAACGAGACATACAAATATAGAAAACTAAGGAAAAAAAGGGTACCGAACTAGCGCTAATACTATCGAGCTAGAGAAGACAAAGGGAGATGCACGACTACGTACTAACCTTCTACCCTAATAATATGAAACGGAGGGAGTATTACTTTCTTTTAGTTATTATGGGCTTTCCCTGTAAAAGAGATATAAGAATTGACAATGTACGAGAAATTAGCACAAATTCACAAATTAAAAGTAAGTACCTGATTCCCAACTGCAAATTGAGCATAAGCTCATAATTTTTATGCCCTTTGGAAATAGTCTCTCCTTGCCTTTTTTCTGACTTAGGAAATCTAATGGGGCTCCCTCTAATATACCCATCATGTTCCTGTGAACCAGCTATGGCATCATCTAAATAAGAAATATTTGGAGGTGTTCCTGCACAATCTGATAAGCGCGTTCGCCCAAATTCCCTATCTACAGGCGCTGCATCTATTCGACCATCTACGGACATCCTCCTTGGCCGAACGTTGTTTTCTGCCGCCTTAGCAGACCTCCAAACTGCCAGCTTTTTCTGAGAAGGCAATATTGAAACCTTCTCATTTGGACAAATGGTACATTCCATCAAATCAGTATAATAAACCTGCTGAGGATCCCAATCAAGGTTTCCTCCTTGTAACAATGATCCAGATGGATAAAATGTCCCATTATGTTCATTTGGTTCTTTACTCCAATTTCCAATGTACAAGCTCCCATCAGCCCATCTAAATGTCCCATTTCCCTTAGGCACTCCATTTTCCCAATTCCCTTCATATACATTCTCATTTGTCCAACACATCTTACCTTTCCCACATATAACACCATTCTTCCATTCACCAACATAAAAATTCCCATTCTTCCATGTATACTTACCATGTCCTTCTTGTAATCCGCGACTCCATTCTCCATCATAACAATCTCCATTCGCGTATTCCTTAACACCATGTCCATGTTTCAAATTCATCACCCAAGAACCTCTAAATGCGTCCCCATTAGGCGCCATATACGTTCCTTCGCCATCCATATATCCACTCTTGAAATTCCCCTCATACATAGCTCCAGAGGGCCAACTAAATGTACCTTTTCCCATCTTTTTGCCTCGAAACCAATCACCTACATACATGCACCCATCAGTCCACCAATATTTGCCGTGTCCATGGGGGAAATTATCGACCCAATAGCCACTATAGTAATCTCCATTAGGAAGGAACCTCTCCGAATGGTAAATTTCTCCACTAGCATGCCCCTCGTTGTCGTTTTCTGGATCTAGTTGATCAATAATCTCTTCCTCAACCTGAGATGGTCCATAGGTACCAAATATTGTGTTGGCTCGTTTCCTCGCTACTGCCTGTGTTTTCTTCACGGTTGCCTCCCAAGCCTTCATGATAAGATTAAATCCTTTTCTTCTAGTAATTTTTTCTTTATCTCGAAATGTATTTATGGTTTTAATTAGATAATAGCTGAAACAGGTTGATAGATTTTCATAATATTCGTCCTGGATGAGGAAATGCATCAAACCAGCTATTGTTGATCAGCCATGCAAAGACATGCAGATGATGAGATAGAGAATCACTCTCCTCTTTCATTATCTCTCTCTGTCTCTCTCTCTCTCCCTCTCTCTATCAGCTCCGTCTTGCTCGCTTTCTCTCTCTCTCCTCTCCTAACGTGCGATGGAATGAAGAAGAAAACCAACACAAACCAAGAACAATCACTTTCTTTGTCCATTTTTTTGACTCTTTATATATATATATATATATATATATATATATATATATATATATATATATATATATATATTATTACTTTTTCTTTAATTTAAATTTTTATAGTTTAAAATATTTTGAGTGGTACTTTACTAAAGTAACGAGTACAAGGACACAATTAATGTGAAGGTGTTGGTCCAAATTGGGACCTTGTAAGTCTAATGAATAAATGAATTACCAACATAATGCGGAAGAGATTAGAAAATATTAAGTAAGTAGAAGGAGCCAACTAAGTGGTAGATGCATTTTTTTCAAAGTGGTCTTGTTCATGTTCTATTACAGCTAGAAGCTATTAAATTTAAGGCTTCGTTATACTAGGAAGGATAAGCGTATTTAGGGTTATCTAATTTTCCGGGTTTAGAGATAGATTCTTTTTGTTTAGCTTGAAAATGATAATTACAACTAGATTTGATTTAGTGGTTCTAAAAATATATGATTTATTTTTATGCCAGTTGTTAGGCAGTAGATGTAAAGTGTGAGACTAGAAAATAAGATAGAGCTTGAAGATAGCGTGACAAGCACACCGAGTGGTCGAGAGTCCGGGTCTCGAGCTAGCCTATACGGGGCCTCGAGGTGAGTGTTGCGACCAAAAACACTCACGCAAGTGCACGTGATCGTCAAGTAATAGAGTAGTGAGTAGAGTATCGTTCCCACGAAGACTTGTGATCAACTATTGACTCATTCCAACCCAATTACTTTATCTATCCAAGAGATTCTTCACAAAATAAAGATGTAATTGTTTTACTATCTAAATTATCAAGAAATGATCTAACTAGAGCAATTAACCAAACGAATAGCAATTTCGAGTAACAAACAGTAGGAGAAGATATTCCAGGGTCACGGGCTAGTTAACAATCTTGTTGTGTTCTTGGCTTAAAATGACTAATCGATTTATCTGGGTTATTGCTTGACAGGGTTTATATTACTCAGAAGAATCTGTCGAGTTCTTACTCGCCTATTCAAGTTAACTCAATGCCTATATGTCTATGGAATTAAGATTAACAAGAACGCATTTACAATTCCTTTATTTCAACCAAGCAAGGCAATTGGGTATATGTCTATCCCAATTGCGAATCTGTTCCCCGAGGCCCGGGTTCAAGAATTTGCTCTATTTAATTCTATATGCAACCTAACGTTCCCACTTTCGAGTTCAACTCTAGATTCGTAGATAGTATTTCACTGTTAGCTGCTCAGCAAAATAATTAAAAGCAGAATTAAATAAACAACCCAAGATGATAAACCAACTTTGTCAAATTAGACCTCAAACAACACATTCATGTTTTACCCATGACCCTAGAACAATGGGTTTTAGCCACTCATACTAATGTTCATCACAAACAGATTCAATTTCATCACAATTAGCAAAAACAAAGAGAAGTAAAGAAGAACTTGATGATCCAAATCCCTCCTTGCCTCTTGCCTCTCTATCCCTTGCTTTAGCCTATGAAAACCTTGATAATCTGACCTTGGGCGAGCTTGACTTTATATAGGTTAAGTGGGTTTCTCTCCAGATTTCCAATTTTACCCCTAAATAACACTTTTTCGGACCGGACACGCGCGAGCTCGCGCGCCTCTTCGCGCGTTTCTTCGCGCATGATTCTGCCTCGGTCTTTCTAGCGCACGAACTACCGCGCGACTTTGCGCGTTCTTCGCGCGTCTGGGCTTGATTTTTTTTTTCTTCATTTTCTTGCCTCGTCTTTGCGCACTCAACTCCGAGGGGTCGTTTTTGCTCTTAAATCATTCCAATAGTCTCTTGAAGGCATCATATAAGCTCCTCATCCTGCAATGTATACAAACCACAATTAGAACCTATTTTTCATCAATTAACCGTATTATGTCATTGGAATATAATTAAGCGGAAGCATAAACAATAGCTAAATCACCTAGATTTCGCCTATTATCAACACCCCACACTTAATTCATTGCTAGTCCTCGAGCAATCAAACTATACTCTCTATAGAATCCTTCACTCAACCATTTCCCCTAACGCATTACACCTAGAACAATATACATACTTTACGCATAGCAGTGAACAATCCTAGCCTCAAATCCGACTCTCAAGTGCCATGCAATATTCACACTTCCTCAAAGTACTCTACACATAAGTCAAGACTTGCTTTTCCGTCACGAATCATATGCCCTCACAATCACATCAACAAAAACTGAATTCAATCCACACATTTGAGTCATATAGTCACATATATCAAGGAAAGTACTCACTCTCGCAAAAGAAGTCACATGCATGCAATTGGTACCATAAGCTTGCCCTTAATGTAAATCTCTACTAATGTAGGCTAGCTCGACCCGAAATCAATTAGGACTTTTTCATGGTTGTAATGTGGGCTAAGGGACGGGCAGGATATATTTAGGAATAGTGACTCAACCTCCTAAGCACTTTAACACATCACATGAGCAATTTTTAGCGCAAATTCTTCAGCCCACTTCTCATTCACAAACAAAATCATCACATAAATACTCCCTTCTTCTTTAAGCACTCTATTAATTCATACCCACTAGCTGGAACAAGACACAATGTATTCATCTCTCTTTTTCTCTTCTTTTTTTTCCAGTTTATTCTTCTTTTTGTTTTCACTTTCCGCTAGTGGTGTAATATTTTATGAAACAAATGCACCTTTCTTCCTTCTATTGGTTCCACTCAAAAGACACCCCTCACTTATTTCCTTCTTACTTCTTTTAGCGCTCGTCTCACAATTAAAGTGCTTTAAGAGGTAAAAGGATCAAAACAGGATCAACTAAGAACAAAAGGGTATAGCCTTGTAATGTGGGTGCCAAACAAAAGTCCATAGGCTCAAAAGGGTTAGCTAGGGACAAATTTTATTTATGATAAGCAATTAAGCTCAAAAAGGATCAAAGAAAGCCTAACATCATTTTTCAGACCGAGCATCACCTAAAATTTCGCTTCAACTCACATACCGGGCAAGTTCTAGATACAAGTACAATGCATGGACTACACAAACACTCACCACACATGGCATATGACTTATTCAGATCAGCTCATCAAGACGCTCCGTTACAAGCATTCAATTCAGTAACAAACATACAGATTAAGGCACTTTCAGTGAGATTCAACAATTACGACTAAGCGTTACGCTCTAGGGTCTATTGTGTTCAGGTGTGTCAACGCTATGGGTTTTCTTTTGAATTTTCTAGCTCGTAGCCCATCAACCTAATCTACAAATCAAAAGAAAAAGAAAAAAACTACCTACAAGCGGTTCAAATTAAAACCCTTGGAAAAGAACCATGGTATAAAGAAAAACCAAGGGGGAGTTGGTACACTACCTAAAAACAAAAATCTTTTTGGTATTTTTCCTAGACTAACTTCCCTCAAGAAAATCGTGTACAAAATCCGTCATCAGGAAGATCCTACAATTTTTCAGATTTTGTTTTCCGACTTTGTCCCTCAAGAACCCCGTCGAAAGGGATCCGTCGTCGGGACGGGCCATTTATCTAAATTAACAAATGATTCCTACTCCACATCATCAAAACTACTAAGTCAAAAAATGAGACAAAGCAAAACAAAACCAACAATCAATCGATAAAGATACATACAACATACAATGAAGAAATCCCCCACCCCACACTTAAAAATGAAGACATGTCCCCATGGCTTATAATTTAAAAGAGCAGTGAGGTAAAGAGACTTCCCTGGAGCTTCACTCTTGGTCGGAAACGGTTTCGGGGTTCACGTTGCACGCACGCCCCAAAGCTCGCAACCAACCCATGAACTTCTTTTCCGACTTGACTTGTCGGTGAGCTATCGCATCCACACAAGTGCCCAACTCAGTCATGGAGGTGCGCAGACCAGCCACCTCCTGCTCCAATGCGGTGTACCTGGACACTCTGGCAGTTCCTGAAGAGGACGCTGCTCCTGACGGTGCTGCTGGGGCTGGTGTCACGTCCATTTGGTCATCCTCGTCCTCCTCCGATGCATCAGAACCACTCTCATCCTCTCCTCCTGTCGCTATCGCTGGGGCTGGCCCCGTGGTGTTCTTGCCAAGTCGGATCTTGTGGTCTTTTTTTACCAGCCCGTCCACACGAGTATTTTCGGGCACCTGCACTTGCCTGCAAAGTTTAGTCACCAAAGAGGGGATAAAGAACCCATACTGGCGTTGGGGGCACCGGATAAACATCTCATCGTGGATCACTCTGGCCATGTCGAATGGAAGATCCTTGACAAAACACCAAATCAATGCAGCTCGGGGTCCATTCACCTACGTAGTATTTTTGGAGGGAATGAGGCGAATGTTAATCACATACAACCAGTTCTTCGCCTCTGGAGTTAGGACGGAGGAGTGGAACTTCTCTCCGTGTTCTAGCCACTCCACCATTTTGCCGGGTGCGCAAATTTCATCAAAGAAGCGCTCCCACTTGGCATCTGTTGGCTGTCGCCCCTACTCATAAAAGTCTGTATTGTCAGGCAGAGGGTCGGGCAATTGATATGCTGTGCGTATTGCCTCAATGGAGGCATCCACCGCCTTACGGCGCACTGTGACCACATTGTTGACGTGCTCTGGCAGATTGGCGTACAATTCTCGCACGACCATTACATTAGCCTCCCCAGGCTCATCAATGAAGGACTGCAGACCCCGCTCCATCAACTCCGAATACATGTGTGGGCAGCGTTCCTTGACCGAACGGAGGTCAATGCCCCTCTCTGGAATTGGCGTTTTGGTGGCCTTCTCCGTAAAACGGGTCTGAGCCGCAGGTGAGACAAATTTGCTGCTGTCACAGGCAGGGGCTGCCCTTTGGCGGCTTGAGGATGGACCTATGGCCTAGCGCTTTCTCGATGGTGCCATAATACCTGCACAATGTGAACACATTAGCTCAGCCCAACAAAAATAGTGTGAATTAATGCGGATACTCAGACTTCACACACAAAATTAGTCACAACTACATAATCATGCTCATTGAGACCTTTCCACAAACACCTTGTGGGCATTAGGCTCTCACAACTCTTTGCTTAGTGTCTTGCAACAATGGCCTCCCACAAAATCTCATACATAACCCAAATCAAGTACCACCCACCCCACACTTACAACAAACTAACCCCACAACATATGTCACCAAGTTGGAACACCAAATCACAAAAACAACTACACTAATGGCATAAAGTACAACACACAAAAAATCTGAAAATAGAAAGAGAAAAATAGAAAAAAGAAAGAAAGAAAAACTAAAAAACTAGGGTTCATACCTTGTGAAGGAGAATGGGGAAGAAGGTGAAGGGGGATGAGGGCTGGGATCGTTCGGATTAGGGATGGGGGAAACGAGGGTTTTGGGGTTTGAGTGAGGAGTGTTTGTTTTGGTGAGGTTATTAGAAGAGGGACGGGAATTGTTATTAGAAGGGGGGGGGGGTAATTTTGTCTAAAAAGTAAACAATTAAACTAAAAAAATAAAAAAAAATAAAAAGAACAACTAAAAAAAAACACAAAACACCAGAAATTTACGTCAGGTGCGCGAACTATTGCGCGACCTCGCGCGCCCTTTGCACGTCCAATTTCGTTCCAGGCATAATGGTTCGCCCATGCGCGCGAACTATTGCGCGAATTTTGGAGTTTGCATGCCTTTTCGCGCGGTTCTGTTTTGTTTCAGGCAGAATGGTTTGCCCAGGCGCGCGAACTTGTGCGCAAAGTGGGCGCGAAGTCGCGCTCCTGGGCGTTTATTTTTGCATTTTTTTCACCTGTTTTGCTCCTAGTTGATGGTCCTTTCACCTGCCCCTCGTCGCCTGCATTTGTTAGCATGTTAAAACTCAAAATCAAACACCACTACTATCGTTGGGTTGCCTCCCAACCATCGCCTTATTTAACATTGTGGCACGACAGTTACAACAATTCAATGGGTTGCCTCCCATCTAGCGCCTGATTTAACGTCGCGGCACGACTCAACATGTTCTCAAGCATCCTTCAAGTCCACCGAGGTCTTGTGACGTGCAAAGTCACCACCCCAGTAATGCTTTATCCTCTGACCGTTCACCAAGAAAGTGCCAGTTGAACTCATATCTCTCAACTCCACGGCTCCATGAGGCTTCACGCTTACCACAACAAAAGGGCCTGACCAACAAGACTTAAGCTTTCCGGGAAAAAGCTTCAACCTCGAATTGAACAAAAAAACTTCTTGCCCTGGCTCGAACTCTCGATGTTGAATGTGCTTGTCATGCCACCTCTTAGTTTTCTCTTTAAACAATTTAGCATTCTCATATGCATGTAACCGAAACTCCTCGAGCTCATCGAGTTGCAACAACCTCTTCTCTCCAGCTAAGTCCCCATCCATGTTCAGCTTCTTTATTGCCCAATAGGCCTTGTGCTCAAGTTCGACGGGCAAGTGACATGCCTTCCCATACACTAATCTATACGGAGAAGCACTTATGGGAGTTTTGTATGCTGTTCGATACGCCCACAATGCGTTGTCTAACTTCCCGGCCCAATCTTTTCTATTTGCACTCACTGTTTTCTCAAGAATTTGCTTGACCTTTCTATTTGAAACTTCCACTTGACTCGTCTGAGGGTGGTAGGCAGTGGAGACCTTGTGCTTGACTCCGTACTTTGCAAGGACATTGTTTAACAGTTTATTGCAGAAATATGTACCTCCATCACTGATCAGCACTCTGGGAGTTCCAAAACGGGTGAAGATGTGCTTCTTGACAAAGCTTACCACCACCTTTGCATCATAGTGGGAAGAGCAATGGCCTCCACCCACTTAGACACATAGTCAACTGCCACCAAGATGTACCTATGACCGTTAGAGTGTGGAAACGGTCCCATGAAGTCAATTCCCCAAACATCAAAAAGCTCCACTACCAGAATGTTTTGCAGCGGCATCCCGTGCTTCTTCGTGATCGTTCCGGTTCTTTGGCACCTGTCACACATTTTAACAAAGGCGTGCGCATCCCTAAACAACTTTGGCCAATAGAAACCTGATTGCAGCACTTTCTGAGCGGTCCTGTCTCCACCGTGATGACCCCCATATGGCGAGGCGTGACAACTATGAAGTATGGAGCTCATTTCCTCCTCAGGAACACACCTCCGCACCAACTGATCTGCACAGAGCCTGTATAAGAATGGCTCATCCCACATGTAGAGCCTCACGTCATGCAAGAACCTTCTTCTATTGTCTGGTGTCAATTCTGGTGGTGTCACCCCACTTGCAATGAAGTTCACATAATCTGCATACCACGGGGCTGTGCTTGAGGTGATTGCCAATAGCTGCTCATCAGGGAATGTTTCTTTGATTGCACCCCCTTCAGCCACATGGTTTCGATTTTCTAATCTGGACAAGTGATCAGCCACTTGATTCTCTGTTCCTTTGCGATCTCGGATCTCTAAATCAAACTCTTGCAACAGTAGGACCCACCGAATCAGTCTTGGCTTGGCGTCCTTTTTCTCAAACAGGTACCTGATGGCTGAATGATCTGTGTAGACGATGACTTTGGTCCCCACAAGATACGCCGGGAACTTGTCAAACGCCCACACCACTGCAAGCAACTCTTTTCAGTGACGGTGTAGTTCATCTGAGCTGGATTCAGAGTTTTGCTCGCATAGTAGATGGAGTGAAAGATCTTTTTTCTCCTTTGCCCCAAGACAGCTCCAATAGCCAAGTCGCTCGCGTCGCACATCAATTCAAATGGTTGCTCCCAATCCGGAGCAATTATAATTGGTGCAGTCACCAACCTGCCCTTCAGCTCCTCGAATGCCTTCAGACAGGCATCATCAAATTTAAAGGCGGCATCCTTCTCAAGCAACCTGCACAAGGGAGAGGAAATTTTCGAGAAGTCTTTAATAAAACGACGATAAAAACCTGCATGGCCCAAGAAACTCCGGATGCCTTTGACAGATATCGGTGGAGGCAATTTTTCAATCGCTTCCACCTTTGCCTTGTCCACCTGCAAACCATCTTTGGACACCTTGTGTCCCAAAACTATACCTTCACGTACCATGAAATGGCACTTTTCCCAGTTTAGCACCAAGTTAGTCTCTTCACACCTAGCAAGGACTTTATCGAGGTTCATTAAGCAATTATCAAAAGAACATCCGAAAACAGAAAAATCATCCATGAATACTTCTACAAACCTCTCGACCATGTTAGTAAAAATGGCCATCATACACCTTTGAAAAGTCGCAGGTGCATTGCAAAGACCAAAGGGCATTCTCTTGAACGCATACGTGCCATAAGGACACGTAAAAGTGGTCTTCTCTTGGTCCTCTGGGGCTATAGAAATCTGATTATACCCAGAGTAACCATCCAAGAAGCAGTAGTACTCCTGTCCAGCTAATCTATCCAACATTTGGTCATTAAAGGGGAGGGGAAAGTGGTCCTTCCGGGTGGCATTGTTCAATTTTCTATAGTCAATGCAAATTCTCCACCCGGTGACAGTTCTTGTAGGGATTAAATCATTATTCTCATTAACTACTACAGTCATCCCCCCTTTCTTGGGTACACATTGGACGGGGCTTACCCATTTGCTGTCTGATATAGGGAATACAATACCTGCATCAAGCCACTTAATCACTTCTTTTCTTACCACCTCTTTCATGATAGGATTGAGTCGTCGTTGTTGCTCTACACTGGGCTTGTGTCCGTCCTCCATGAGGATTTTGTGCATGCAAAAGGCTGGAGTAATGCCCTTTATGTCAGACATCGTCCACCCAATTGCTCGCTTGTGCTCACGTAGCACTCTCAACAGCTTTTCTTCCTGCAATTTAGACAAGTCAGAGGAAACAATAACAGGTAATGTGTCAAAGTCTCCCAAATGCGCATATTGCAGGTGAGATGGAAGAGGTTTAAGCTCCAATTACGGGGATTCCTCAATTGACGACTTTGGAGGAGGTCCCTCTGGCCTGTTCAAAGGTTCAAAGGGGTGTGTCCCCTGCATGTATGCACAAGATATATCAAGGATGTGCATCATCTCCTCGACCTCCTCGTCATTCCCCAAGCCATTAAACAACATAAGTGCTTTCTCTAGAGAATCCGCTAGATATACACTTGGATCACAAATTTGCTCATCAACCTCAACAGCAGATATCATTGAGAGCTCCTCATAGTGACAGGGAAGTTGAATTGCTTTGTAGACATTGAAAACTGCTTCCTCGTCATCTACCCTCAAGATCATCTTTCCCTCTCTCACTTTGATAATTGCGTCACCAGTAGCCAAGAGAGGTCGCCCCAATATGATTGGGACCAGTTCATCAGCCTCATAATCGAGGATAATGAAATCAGCCGGGAAGATAAATTTCCCAATTTGCAGCAACACATCTTCAATCACCCCCTCAGGGTGTGCTATCGACCTGTCAGCCAGCTGCAACATCACAGTAGTTGGCCTGGGAGCTCCCAGACCCAATTGCCTGAACAACGATAGGGGCATCAAATTTATGCTTGCCCCCAAATCATAAAGAGCACGACCCACATAAATATTACCAATGCGCACAGGAATCGTAAAACTGCCAGGATCCTTAAGCTTTTGAAGGAGCTTGTTTTGGACCCTAGAAGTGCACTCCTCAATAAGTGCAACTGTATCAAATTCAGTTAATCTTCTCTTGTGAGCCACTATATCTTTTATGTACTTAGCATACTTTGGAATTTCACGAAGCACATCAACAAGTAGGATATTCAATTGAACCTGGCTCAACATGGAGAGAAATTTGCTGAACATGCGATCATCATTCTTTTTCTGCAATCTCTGGGGAAAAGGTGGTGGTGGCCTTGGGGCCTCCACTTGCTCTGGAATTTCAGCAGTCTTCTCTGGCTCGTTTGTCACTTTAGGGATCAACTCCTCCTCAGGCACGGGCTTATCTTTCCTTTTCTTTGGTACTTCCTCAAGCTCCCTCCCGTTTCGAAGTGTAACTACATTCACTTGTGGATTCTTTTCTGTATCACTGGGGAGAGCGCCTGCAGGTCTAGTGTTTTGATTTGTTGCTAACTGCCCCATCTGCCTCTGAAGATTTCTGAAGTCGGTCCTGAGCTGCTGATTGTCAATCAACAACTTCTTTAGTAAATCATTTGTGCTCTCTTCCATTTGTTGGGGTGGTCTATGAGGTTGATTGAAACCCCCTTGGGGTCTATACTGATTCTGATTCTACTGATTTCCACCCCATGAGAAATTAGGATGATTCCTCCAATTTGGATTGTAAGAATTCCCGTATTGTGCATGCTGGTTCGGTGGACCCTGTTTTGTTGCCCCACATAATAGATGGATTCTGGATTCGTGGGGCGCATATCACTCATATGACTATCACCACACAGTTCGCAGCAAATAGTCATCTGTTGTACCTGTTGCATTGGCTGTGGCTGCTGAATTGTTATCCTCGTCATCTGATTGGCCAGCTTTGTAATTTCGGCTCTCATTGCTGACATCTGGTCGAGCTCAAGTACCCCAGCTGATTTTTGCTTAACTGCCTTTCGCGAGTCACCATCACCTTTCCAGTTATTATCATTAGCAGTGAAGGTATTCAGCAAGAGTTGGATTTCACTGTACGGTTTGGCCATGCAACTACCCCCACAAGCTGAATCTAGATTCATCTTTGAAGCCTCATATAGCCCATCTACAAAAGTGTGACCCAATACCTCGTCCGTCTGGCAATGGTGCGGACAGTCTCTGAGCAACTTCTTGTACCTTTCCCATGCTTGACGAAGTGTCTCGCCAGCTTGTTGTTCGAACCCAAGAATTTGACTCCTCAACATCTTTGTTTTCTTGGTGGGGAAGAACTTGATTAAGAATTTCCTTGCCAGATCATCCCAAGTGCGGATTGAATTTGCTGGCTCCTTATTCGACCACTCCTTAGCTTCCCCGGGCAGAAAAAAGGAGAAAAGTGTCAGCCTGACATAGTCCTTGGAAACGTTCGGATAGTTGTAAGTATCCGTAATTTCCAGAAAATTCTGAATATGCCTCTGCGGGTCTTCATGAGGTAGACCTACAAATTGCCCTGTGGACTGGATCAACTGCACCATGTATTACTTCAGCTCAAAGTGCCCAGCGATGTCAGGCTTCACGATAGCCTGAGTCATATTAGCCAGACTGGGCCTTGCGGCTTCAATCACCGCACGTTCCTCATTACGTGCCATCTCAATTGGCTGTGGTTGAACTACGATATCCAACTCTCTTTCAATTCTGGTTCTAGCGTCAACCTCCCTCCTCAATTTGTGAAGTGTCCGTTCAATTTCGGGATCGAGAGGAAGGAGATTGTTTGCGCTTCTACTTCTTCGCATTCAATAGAAAATCCTGTATTAGCACAAACAAAGTGAACTGAAAGTTAAAACTCGAATAAATAAATAATAAAGCTCAATTCGGTCAAGTAGCTAATTTCTAAGTCCCCGGCAACGGCGCCAAAAACTTGTTGCGACCAAAAACACTCACGCAAGTGCACGTGATCGTCAAGTAATAGAGTAGTGAGTAGAGTATCGTTCCCACGAAGACTTGTGATCAACTATTGACTGATTCTAACCCAATTACTTTATCTATCCCAGAGATTCTTCATAAAATAGAGATGTAATTGTTTTACTATCTAAATTATCAAGAAATAATCTAACTAGAGCAATTAGCCAAACGAATAGCAATTTCGAGTAACAAACAGTAGGAGAGGATATTCCAGGGTCACGGGCTAGTTAACAATCTTGTTGTGTTCTTGGCTTAAAATGACTAATCGATTTATATGGGTTATTGATTGACAGGGTTTATATTACTCATAAGAATCTGTTGAGTTCTTACTCGCCTATTCAAGTCAACTCAATGCCTATATGTCTATGGAATTAAGATTAACAAGAACGCATTTACAATTCCTGAATTTCAACCAAGCAAGGCAATTGGGTATATGTCTATCCCAATTGCGAATCCGTTCCTCGAGGCCCGGGTTCAAGAACTTGCTCTATTTAATTCTATATGCAACCTAAAGTTCCCATTTTCGAGTTCAACTCTAGATTCGTAGATAGTATTTCACTGTTAGCTACTCAGCAAAATAATTAAAAGCAGAATTAAATAAACAACCCAAGATGATAAACCAACTTTGTCAAATTAGACCTCAAACAACACATTCATGTTTTACCCATGACCCTAGAACAATGGGTTTTATCCACTCATACTAATGTTCATCACAAACAGATTCAATTTCATCACAATTAGCAAAAACAAAGAGAAGAAAAGAAGAACTTGATGATCCAAATCCCTCCTTGCCTCTCTATCCCTTGCTTTAGCCTATGAAAACCTTGATAATCTGACCTTGGGCGAGCTTGACTTTATATAGGTTAAGTGGGTTTCTCTCCATATTTCCAATTTTACCCCTAAATAACACTTTTCTGGACCGGACACGCACGAGCTCGCGCGCCTCTTCGCGCATGATTCTGCCTCGGTCTTTCTACCGCGCAAACTACCGCGCGACTTCGCGCGTTCTTCGCACGTCTGGGCTTGTTTTTTTTCTTCATTTTCTTGCCTCGTCCTTGCGCACTCAACTCCGAGGGGTCGTTTTTGCTCTTAAATTATTCCAATAGTCTCTTGAAGGCATCATATAAGCTCCTCATCCTGCAATGTATACAAATCACAATTAGAGCCTATTTTTCATCAATTA
Organism: Nicotiana attenuata; assembly: GCF_001879085.1. Lineage (NCBI taxonomy): Eukaryota > Viridiplantae > Streptophyta > Magnoliopsida > Solanales > Solanaceae > Nicotiana > Nicotiana attenuata. Next base: position 267,712 of record NW_017671154.1, on the reverse strand, counting down.
ACCGTATTATGTCATTGGAATACAATTAAGCGGAAGCATAAACAATAGCTAAATCACCTAGATTTCGCCTATTATCATCGAGCTAAATTGTTGGACTGTGTATAGCCGATAAACGACTAACAGTTCTAAAAGCTTTGATGATGCCTCGTTATGATCAATGATGAGCAATAAATGAAGAACAATCAATAAAAGACGATAAATGTAAGCAATGTAATAAATGTAAGCAATAAAATCAAGGGAGAATGTATTTAAGTTGGAGAGCAGAGAATGTTCTTGTTCTAGTATTGAATATCATGTGTGCAAAAAATGACAAGGATCCCCTTTATATAGGAGGGGGAATCCCAACATCGTACAGATGCATTTATTACAAAGATATGCGGCTGGTACAACCATTTAATGCCACGGTACGGGCTTGTACTAGCCCAATAGAGTTGGTTAGCTTTAATCACGTGCCTTGGGAATTTCCCGTTTGTCCATCATAGCCACCGATTTGTACTGCCCCGAGGTCAAGCGTTGGGAACCCTCAGGGTCGAACCTCGAGCTGCGCCTCGAGCCTTCTGGAGACGGGCTATGGAATGTCATAATGATCGTAAAATTGGACTCTCCGAGTTTAGCCGTATACAGATAGTCCCCGCGTTTATTAGAATGAAAATGATAAGAAACGGTCTTGAATTCTTGCCTCTTCGATACTATCATCATGACGTCAGCCCATCAGGGCATTAAATGCCATGACTCAAAACTGCGGAGGGGTGGCCGTCAACACGACTATCGAGAAGCCCACGAACCGTCATTGGTTCGACTCTTCCGCTTCTCAAACGTTGCCCAAATGGCTTCTATAAATACCTCAACCGTTTGTCATTCATACTTTTACAATATCTTCAGGTTTCCAGAGCTAAGTTCACCATCTTCTGCATTCATCTCCTTTCTGTGCTTGCCTCTTCATCCTATTTCTTAGAAACCTTTTTTATAGTTATGGCTAGAACCTCTAGAACGATACCTCAGAAAGAGGGCACCAGTTCTTCGTCATGCCCGTCCAGGGTCAAACCAAAAGTAACTCCAACTATCGAGCAATGTACCCATGGAGAATTCGATACGGTCTCCGATTTTTCCATCGAAAATCCCCCTTCTACACCGGGCTGATGCGAGCCCGTGTATCGGTACATCAGCATGGTGACCGACACGAAGAGGGTAAATGAAGACTGCCGATAGGGGGAGGCAGTGCAAGTAGAGATCCCCAATCCTGAGGAAAGCATAGTAGACCACAAAGCTGGCTTCCTCAGATTCACTCTAGGTCTCGTAGATTCCTCAGATCCTTCTTCCCCGTCGATAGATCCAGTGATTCTTGACTTTTGTCGCGAGTACCGTGTGATACTCGGTCAGATCTATCCTTCTTTTTGGAGGATCATTTACATGCTCCGATATTTATCCATCCAGGTCGAGGGAATGACCTTCACCCTCGATCATTTGGTCAGATTCTGCAGCCCTCGTCTCTTTCGGGGTTTGATCAAGCTTCATTCTCGATCTGCGAAGACATTCTTTTCGAGCATCGATGAGGACAAAGACCGGGGGTGGATGAGACAGTTTGTCGGAGTAAGGACATCAGACATCATCCCGGCTGATAGGATGCCATTCCCGGAGGAATGGAACATGAAGCGTAATTGTCCCTACCTCGAGCACGTTTTATTGCCCCTTCTTTCTCCTTCTGAAATGATCTTATTTTGTCTATGCAGCCACCGTTTGGTACCCCGGCGCGGTTCAGAACCTTTCGGGATGGATCAGACAATTAGACTCCACTTTTCCTTATAATGAACGTGCTTGGCGTGATTTGGCAAGAACGCGGTGGCAGGACAAGAACCGTGCTATGCTTTTTATCGCAATCTTTACCAGGTTCCTTAAGAGTATTCATTGTGGTGGTGAGTCTGATACATCATGCTTATGTAGGCCTCGGAGGGCGTGTCTATGAGACCGCCTCCCTATGGTGAAGAAGGGACCTCGAAACCCGGCAAGGGTAAGAAGAGGAAGAAGGAGGCGTCGGCCGAGTCTCCCAAATCCAAAAACCCCAAAGTTCGCAGGCCTCGGACCGACGCCACGGTCTCGACTTCGGCTGCTGTGACAAGTCCCCATACTGAAGACAAAGATGATGATGATGATGATGATGATGATCGCCCTTTGGTACAAAGGGCAAAACGGGGTGCGGATGATCCACAGGGTGTTGGGCGCAAGGTTGTCGAGTCGGGGATGGCCGATGTGGACCTAACCCATGCTGAGGAGACACTCAAAGAGGGTTCGGGCGCAGTCCCTGGCTTCAAGTCGGACATGGTACAGTCCATACCGATGAGACCTCGACTGGCAATTCTGGAGGGCCTGAACCCGAAGTTTCTCGGGGTCGACGAAACCCTTACAGAGATTGATGCCCTGGGTGGCTTTAAATTGGGCCCTTCGTTTTCACCGGGGGAGATTAGGGATGCCCAGGACCCGGGTACCTCCGGTGTGGGGGCCTCTCATGGAGAGGAAGATATGATCAATGACTGCTTCGTTGGTGTCGACGAGGACATAGACCTCGATGCTCCCGTTGCTCTCGAGGAGGCCGAGAAGCTTCAAAAGCTGGTGATACTCTAGACATACTGATTGTGTTTCAAATTTTTACCCTTGCCTTTCTAACTTCTCTGTTTTTGTTGTAGGCCCAGAAATTGTATGACCACGCCTTTTCTAAGCTCCAAGATGAGCTTTACTGCTGTGGGAAGGAGCTCAAGAAGCTCACCTCGGAGCTAAAGGAGTCGAAGGCCTCCTCTGCCCGAAGGGGAGAGGAGTTGAGTGGGCTTCGGGCGAGCCTAGAGGGAGTGCGCCAGGAACGGGCTAGCCTTGCTGAGAAGGTAACACGGCGTCCATGAATTCATCTTTTTATTCTTATAACTTGATGCTTACTACCTTGATTCGCCTCTACAGATTGGGCAAAGAGATGCCCTGGTGGGGCGGCTTCAGGAAGAGGTTGCAGCTAAGGATGCGGAGATCCTCGAACTAAAGAGGCAGAATGAGGCCATGACCTCGGAGAGAGACCTTTTTCGGGGAGAGTTGGCCTCGACCCAGGATCTTCTCCGAAGTGCTCAAGAGGAGGCTGCTGCACTATTTGTGGCCAAGTCTGAGGCCGACGAAAATGCGTCTTCATACAAGAGAGATGCCGCCACCGCAAATGATCAGGCCAGAGAGATATCCGAAAAGGCCGAGCAGAAGCTGGCTTGGGCCGTTGCTCATGCCCGTTTGCAAGCTAGGAGGCAGGCTTTCGAGGAAGCAAGCGCCAAAGGTGCCGATCTCTTTGTTGAGATTGAGGAAGCCTGAACCTTGGAGGAAGAATCAGCATTTTCGGCCACTTCGGATGAGTCCGGAGATGATCCAAACAGTAGTGAGGGTGAAGAATAGACTCACATTGTCTTCCACTTTTCTTTTTTGTATATGGATTTCTCGGGGGAAAGGGCTTTGTAAAGACACCCCTTGTAAATATATATTTTTGGGAATGTAAAAGGATTCTTCTGCTTCAAGTCTTCGAATTTTATATTTCAGTGTTTACACGAAGTTAGCCTTTGAATTTTGATGTTGGCTCTTGGGAGCCCATATTTGGAGTGATTGGGACCCTCGAGATCGGGCACCATCTCGAGATTAGGTCGATAGCTTTTTTAGAGTCGATGCTTGTAGTAACAGAGATCCTCGGGATCTCAATGGCTCCCGAGCGCTGTATGACAGTGTCATTCATATGACATGGTTGCAAAGTGACCGGGGTGGTCCCACCGGTACACTTCCCCAAAAGTGGCACTAACATGGTCAGAATTAATTGGCCTTCAGAATAGGCGAACAGTCGCCGCTTGCTCTATATATGTATTTGCTTTCTTCTTATCTGAGGGTTCCGCTACTTTGAGTAAATATCCCTTTTATAGAGCTCTTCTTCCTTGAGCCAGTTCTTTTACCATTTTAATTCAAAGCTTTCGCCCAAGTTTTATCTTCCTTCTCTTATTTTACCATAGCCATGGCTGCTACGTCCAAGTCCGTTCACCAAGGAGGGGAGTGTTCCGCCTCTGTTTCGCGCTCGGTCGGTAGTACACCGCCGGTGTCTAGTGAGCTAACTTCGAGGTGCTTTGTCTCGAGGAGGGACTTCACGTTAGAGAGACCTCCCAATGTTCTGGGCCATTGGGAGCATGCATCGAGGTTCATCTCATCAATAAGGGAGGAACATCTCGAGGCAGTCAGAAAAGACTGCGGATGGGGAGAAAAGGTGGTACTGCAGGTGCCTTCCCCGGAAGAGAGCATCATGGCCCATGTCGAGGGTTTTTTGAACGTATACACGTACCCCTTTACATTGGGACCTCTCGATAGTGTCGTGCTCGAGTGTTTTAGAAGATATTAGGTTACCCTAGCACAGGTTCACCCGTTGTTTTAGAGGATAGTGTTGATGATAAGGTACTTTGCAGATAAAGCCGGGCTCGAGTTCACCCTCAACCGTCTTATTAGATTGTACCGGCCCTTGTATTACCGAGGCGTGATTACTCTGCGATGTCGATCCACCCAGACCTTTGTTTCCAGTAATGAAGAAGATGGGGATCGAGGGTGGATGAGTCGATTCGTCTGAGTGCGGACTGTCGATGTTATCCCCGCAGAGTTCCTGCCATTTCCCGAGAAATGGAATTTCACACGTAAGTGGCACCCTTGTGTTCTTATTATTTTTGTCCATGGTGGAGGCAGGCTCCAAAAAGATGTTTTCTTTCTCTTTTCTTCAGCAACCTCGTGGCTGCCATACGAGGTTCCCGACCTGGCGGATTGGTCTCGAAAACTGGCAGCTTGCTCGACTTACGATGAGCGTAAGTGGCGATATCTGTCCAAGGGTAGATGGGAGGCAAAAATCCACGGTACGTGCTGTGTAGTTCGTTTTCTTTAAAAGGTAGTTTCTTTTATGTGTATTAACTCTGTCACCGCAGGCATTGGAGAATTTTCTGAGATGTGCCCCATTGGAGAGGAGGAAGGATCGTCGGCTTTGGGGCCGAGGAATGATAACAAACGGAAGAAATCCTCGAAGGAAGAGGGTGCTTATGGCGAGGCATGCCTTGCTCGGAGGCTAAAAGAAGATGTATGAGCTGAGCCTGTAGCACTCGGGGCTTCTAGCCTCGGAAAAATTGTTCCTCCTTTGACGCCATCTTCTTTTCCCGTCGAAGGTACTTCGAGGGATAAAGATTTTCTGCCGCCTTCTTCTTCTCCCGCCGAAGGTACTTCGAGAGAAATACGAGGCGAGGGGCCGCCTAAATCAAGCGGGGTGCCGAGCAATCATATTCCCATCAGGAGTGGTTCTACTGGGGCCGATGAGACCAGGCAAGTAGATATGTGCTCAACTTTTGAGGAGGCTCAGCGGCTCTGTTCTGTGGTGAGTTTTGGTCGACTGTATTGGCTTTTCATTTTTCCACTTTCATGTTCTTATTATGCTTCTTTTTCATAGGCCTTTGACAAGCTCAAGTCTGAGCTGCTCCACCGTGAAGCCAGGTTGCGAAAAGCCTTGGACGGGGAGAAATCCCTCAGGCTTCTTTGTGACAAAAGGGCAAAGGAGTTAGTATACCTTCGGTACGAGCCGAGTCGAAGTCTGGACTATGAAGGCTACCTTGAGAGACAGGTAACCTTTGTTTCGAGGGGATGCATGTTTCTTCTTCTATCCTTGGAGACTAATATTTTGATGCTTCAATTGCTGAGAAAGACGGAGGACCTGGAACGCCTTTAGGGTGTAGTTGGTCAGGCCAAGTATGAGTGTAATGAGCTAAGGGCTCAGATAGATGCCCAAGTTGCGGCCAAGAAGAATGCTTTGGCCAAGGCTTCTGCCCTCGAGGTCCCAACTTTGAAATGCTCGTGAAAATAGCTTGGTCCAGACCAGAAGGATTACAAAGCTCGAGTCTGACCTTTTGGATATGAAGGCCGAGGTCGTGGATGCTCGGGCTGAAGCTGAAGAGATTCGAGCTAAGGCTGATAAGAAAGTGGTCGTTTATTTAAAAGATGTTGCCGACGCTCGAGCTGAGTTGAGAGGGGCTTCCGATCGGGAGAGCAGAAGTAACGAATATGCCCGATGCAGATCCCAGAGGGAAACCCTCAAGGAGATCTATGCTAGGGGCTTCGATCTATCGAAAGAGATAGCGCAGGCCAAGGCGGATGAATACGATGCCAAGTTCCTCGTATCCGATGCCGAAGATAATGAGGAAGAAGCCGATGGAGCCGCAGTCCCCGAGGGGAAAGTGGATTAGGCGTTTCCTTTCTGATTCAACGCACTATGCTCTTAGAGAACATTGTAAATGAAGCCTTGTGTTATTTCATATGTACATATAAAGAGAAGCCTTTCGGTTTTCCCCTGTCATGCATTTCTCGTTGCTTGTGTATGTCTTTCTTTTGTTTTGAATTTTGACGCTTGTCAATGATTAGCCAGATGAATTGGATTTTGAGGAAAAAACCCTCAGGTTTACAAATCGGCCCTGGGGCTCGTCGGGCTGAGCCGTAGGCTCTTAGGCATTTGCCCTTAGGCACTTTTTAGTTAACCGATTTGGGCTCAGTCTTCGAGTCGGGTGTCGATTCGAGCTCATCGACCCATAGGTTTTTGAATTATAGGCTGGCCCTTAGGCTCTTACGCGTTGGGTCGGCACGACCTCTAATATGGGCTGGCGCTCGAGATCTTATGCCTTGGGTCGGTACGACCTCTAATATGGGCTGGCGCTTGGGCTCTTACGCCTTGGGTCAGTACGACCTCTAGTATAGGCTTTATTTTTCCCTCGTTAAAGACTTTTTTGAATTTTTTGTGTTTGCCCGACTCTTTGACGGTTCCATAAGAACCTCGATTCTGAGCCGTTATGTAGCGATAAATGAGCAGCTCGGGAGGTTTCGCTCGATGGCTGAATTGTTTCGAAGCCTGTTGTTTGGAGCTGACACGATCGAAGCTCTTTTGCTTATGCCGAGGGTAGCCTGGTTAACCGGTTCTTTTCGAATCATTTTCGAAGTAATTTGATGGCCTGTGATTTATGGCGACGGTCAGGAATCCCCGAGTCGCGTTAGATTGGCCGAAGCCTTATGATCGTGGTCATTGTGTTTGGCCGTAGCCTTTTAGTCCCCGAGTGAAGTAGTTTTGGCGTTTATATCGAGAGTATGCCTTTTTAGGGGTCTTACAAGTTCGAATATATAGCCTTAACTTTAAGATCGGGATTATGCCTTTTGTAAGGTCTTATAAATTTGAACATGCCTTACTTGAGGTCTTACAGATAGGTTACTCGCTACAAGTATAATTCATGCCTTGCTTGAGCTCTTACAGATAGGTTACTTGGTACAAGTATAATTCATGTCTTGCTTGAGGTCTTACAGATATGTTACTTGGTACAAGTATAATTCATGCCTGGCTTGAGGTCTTACAGATTTGGTATTGCCTTATGAAGGTCTTACATCGTTAATAATGCCTCGTGGAGGTCTTACATCGTCGATAACGCCTCATGGAGGTCATACATTTTCTAACATTGCCACGTGGAGGGCTTTCGGGCTCGAGGTCGCCCGTATGGGGTCTTATGGCCTCAGGTTCTTGATACCTCGATGGAGTGACCATCGGCGACAGTCCCCGAGACGTTGAGAGTTTTTGGTTCTGGAGCCATTCTTTGTGTATTTTGATGTTGCCTCATTGAGGGCTTACGAGCTCGAAGTTTCCAGCTCGAAGGTCTTACGGCTTCGAGTTTTTGATGTCAGTCCCCGAGTGTTCGGGAAATTTCTGGCTCTGGGCCGTTTCTCGTAAAAATAGAAAACTTCTTTGAAGCGCAAGGCGTTTTGATGGTAGAAGATATTCCTCTGACTACTTGGTACAAGTATACATGTTTTTGTTGTCAAGGGTTCGATTACTATGCGGACACGATTCGTTTGACCGTTTGGCCCGATACATCATTTTCCTATCAAGACCCTCTTTGGCTTATCTTGACTTCTCTGGGGATGTGATCTCCCGGGGGATTCCCTCCTGTATTCGAGGTTGATCGAGGAGAAGCCTTGAATACTTGATAAATTCTTCTTAGGTAGCATATAGATGTTTCCGGTAAAACCCTTTTTGGGATAACATCCGATCGAAGGAAAAAAGTGCAACGCATGCTTTAAAACCTAAGGTCTCCAAGCTGGAACATGCTTCGATTGTTCTGACCGGACTCCTGCACATAGGTTAGTGTAAGATGTAAAATAAAAGGGAGACAGTTATACCTTAGTGGTGATGGCACTTCAAGCCTCGTTATGTTTCAACTGCTTACTCCGGGGACGCGATACGGTCCTTTGCTAATTTATTCGGGCGCAGCCGAGAATGTAGCTTGTGATTGCTACTTCACTGTTTGCTTATCCTCCGATGTTGAAGGCGTCGATGTCGGTGCCACATCGTGCACCGTAAACATCTCTCTTGCTGCATGTTGCTCCCCGTATATAGTTTTTATCCCGTCCTTTGTTGGGAACTTCATCATTTCATGAAAGGTTGATGGTACTGCCCTCATGCAATGTATTCATGGCCTTCCGAGCAAGTCATTATAGCTCATGTCTCCTTCGATGACATGAAACTTGACATTTTGGGTTGTGACGGCCACGTTGACCAGGAGGGTGATTTCCCTTTCGTTGTCTTGCTCACCATGTTGAATCTGTTGAGGACTCAAGAAGCGGGCACGATCTGGTCGAGCAGTCCGAGCTGCTCCACCACCCTCAACCTAATAATGTTGGCTGAGCTACCTCGTTCCACAAGCACACGCTTAATTTGAAATGTATTTACAATAAAAGAAATTACCAATGCATCGTTATGAGGCCGAGACAGGGTCTCGATATCTTCATCGCCGAATGTGAGAGCGTCCTTGGGTATGTAACCTCGAGTTCGCTTCTCCCTGGTGATGGATATTTTTGTTCTTTTGACAATGGGTTCCTGCGGGATGTCGATTCCTCCAACGATCATGTGGATGACATGTTGTGGCTCATCTGTTTCATTTTTCCTGTTTGCTTCTCTCTCCCGAAATTGATTCTTGGCTCGGTCGCTGAGAAACTCTCGGAGGTGCCCTTTGTTGATTAGTCGGGCTACTTCTTCTCGGAGCTGTCTGCAATCTTCGGTCCTATGACCGTGTGTGTTGTGAAATTCGCACACCAAGTTAGGGTTCCTTTTCGACGGATCTGATAGTACGGGTTTTGGCCACCTGGTGTCTCTGATTTTACCGATGGCTGATGCGATGTCCAAAACATCAATGGTGAATTTGTATTCAGACAATCGGGGTGCCTCCGTCGGTCCTGTATGTCTGTCGAATCCGGCTCTGCTCACGAGTCCCCGAGGATTCTGACCTCGATCTGTCCTTCGATCATTTCGGGGTATGTTACAACTTGGGGCGTTTCTTAGATCTTCCGTGTATGGTTGATACCTTTACTTGTTCGGCCTTGGTTCTTCTGCCAAGAGCCTTCTAGGATATACTGAGCCCAAGGGGGCTCCTAGTTGGTCGTCCTCGACCCTAATCTTTGATTGATATCGGTTGTGGACATCCGACCAAGTTACAGCGGGATATTCAACCAAGTTCTGCTTCAGCTGCTTCGAAGCCACCGAGCTTCATTTGTTCAAACCTTGGGTGAAGGCCTGCACTGCCCAGTCATCGGAGACTGGCGGTAATTCCATTCGCTCCATTTGAAAGTGTATACGATAAAATCAGAGGGCTCGATTTTATGATCACTAGGGCGCCTCAAAAAAGACCACCCAGGAAGGCTCGAAGTCTAGCTCGAAGTTCGCCCCCGAGGGTTCGTAATGATTGACCTCGAAGCAGTGCAAACCAACGGCAACAACGCACTAGCGGGAAGTTCCCAAGGCATATGATCCAAGCTGACAAAACCTGCAAGGGAAACACTAGTCTGTGCCGGACAAGTAAGTAGCTGTGCCAGCTACATTTCTTTGTAAAGGCTGCTGGGGTATTGGTCAGCCCAAATGACATAACAAGGAACTCGTAATGACCATACCGAGTCCTGAAGACAGTCTTCGGGATATCTGGCTCCTGAATCTTCAACTGATGATAGCCTGAATGCAAGTCAATCTTAGAAAACACACAAGCACCCTGTAACTGATCAAACATGTCATCAATACGAGGCAAAGGATAACGGTTCTTCACTGTAACCTTGTTCAACTGGTGATAATTAATACACATATGCATAGAACCATCCTTCTTCTTCACAAATAAGACAGGAGCAGCCCAAGGTGATACACTAGGCCGAATGAAACCCTTATCAAACAATTCCTGTAAGTGCTCCTTCAGCTCCTTCAACTCAGGAGGAGCCATACAGTATGGAGGAATAGAAATGGGCTGAGTGCCCGGCAACAGATCAATGCCAAAATCAATATCTCTATCGGGCGACATGCCCGGAAGATCATTTGGAAACACATCAGAGAAATCCCGTACTACTGGGACTGAATCAACTGTAGGGGTATCAATACTGACATCTCTCACATAAGCTAGATACGTGTCACACCCCTTCTCAACCATACGCTGAGCCTTAAGGAACAAAATAACTCTACTGGAAGTATGATCTAAGGTACCCTTCCACTCTACTCGCGGTACACCTGGCATAGCCAGCGTCACGGTTTTCGCGTGACAATCAAGAATAGCATATTGGGGAGACAACCAGTCCATGCCCAAGATAATATTAAAGTCTACCATGCTGAGCAATAACAAATTGGCCCTGGTCTCAAAACCACTAAGAGCAATCAAACACGACCTATAAATGCTGTCCACAACAAGAGAATCTCCAACAGGAGTAGAAACATAAACAGAAGAACTCAAATGATGTTATAAACGTCAATACCACACAAGAGGGGGGGGGGTGATTTGTGTGGTACCTAATTTTCGCGTTAGAAGAACCCGGTTCTTCTAAGTGTTCTAACTACAGCAGTTTGCGGAATAATAAATACTGAAAGTAAAGTGCACAGAGATTTTTACGTGGAAAACACCTGGCTCAAGAGGTGAAAAAACCACGACCTACTACTCAGTAGGATTTTCCCAAACTCCACTAAAATCACTGAGCCAAAAACTGCATTTACAAAACTTTTTGTAAACCTAAGGATTAACTCTAATCCCAGTGTAGCACACAGCCTCAACTGTTGCGATACTTTCAAGTTAACTCTAACTTGAATACTCAGAGTACCTAATACAATTTCTTCTAAGAAAGCTGAAAGGTACAATATGAAAACCTACTACAATTGAACTAGACTTAGAATAAACACAATGATGAAACTGGTTCTTCTATCTTAGTTCATGTAGCTTCAGACATGCACACTTGTATCTCGCATATGTTGCTTGCAAATCAGACTTGATCTTTTTGCTCTCAAATATGCTTAACTTTTGCTTATGTGCCTTTTTTGTAAAAGAGAATAACTTGGTTATTTAATGGATTAGCAGTTAGAGTTTGATCGAGACTCCAATGCTTATCCGTAGTCGATTTGAGTCCTTAACCAATACAAACTCCCATCCTTATCCTAGCTTAGGATTGTGTTCTCTTATCATAAGGAGACTGTCCTTCTTAGAACTCAATGCAACCTTTTCGATTTCATTCAGAAGATATTTGCTGCGTAATCTTCAATACATATCTTCCTCACTTGCCTTCCATGTGCAATGGTTATGACTAACTGTGTCTCTCAAGATGGACCAGGTCCTTCCTTGAGTTCATTTGTCAATCTTCAAAACTTCAACTGAACTTGGGCCAACAAATTCCCCCTTTTTGATGATGACAAACTCTGTGCTTTTAGTGATCAGAGAACCCGTGAAACTTAGCTGAAATATTAACACTTAGAAATTTTTTAGAGAATTTTCAACTTATCATAAAGGCCAGATTTAAGTTAGGTCATAAACATCACTTGTTCAGATAATGAATTTAAGCACAATATCTTCCCCCTTTTGGCATCATCGAAAAGTTGCATAAATAATGTGATCTCAGTAACCTAATTAGTACTCATGGCCACTGGGGCAACTGCAAGTGAACACATGCTTTAGTTAATCAGAAATCAACTCAACAAAAAGACCTATTAGGATCAGAATTAACAAAAAGCAAGAAAAGCTGCATTCATTGATTAGCAAGGTGTTTCTACAATGCAGTCCACAAGAAGAAAAACAAAATTACCAAACCATGAGCAAAAGAAAATAAACATCTAAAATCCCAAACTGGGTCATTGAGGGGGTCTAGACTGGTGCACACTAGGACAGGATATCTAAGGCTTAGAAGAGCTGGAGGGTTGGGTTTGTAGCAGATTGAGCATCTGTTGAAGCATGCCTTCATTTTTCTCCTTCTCCTTAGCAAGTTCAGCTCTCAACCCATTCCTTTCTCCCTCCAATTCAGCAACTCTGGCCTGAAGCCTTGCTATCTCAGCGTCTTTTGCCCCAACCTCCTGAACTAAGGCTCTGACCTTACTATTCACAGGAGTTTTTGCTGAAGAACCAGGTTCAACTGGAGCTGTACTGAGCATATAATCACAAGCTTGAAGGGTTTTGCTGCCAAAATGCTCTTTGCTCGAAGCCATTTCCCACTTTTTCAGGGGAACATTCAATCTTTCAAGTACAGTTGTCAAGATAAATCCATAGGGAATGGCATGAGCTTTTGAGCCATTGAGTACCCTTTCAAGCAGCTTTACAATAAAGGCAGGCCAGTTGATCTGCTTCCCTTCATTCAGGCATTGCATAAGAACCAGATCCATATAATTTGCTGTATGCCTTCTTTCCTGTCTGGGTAGAAGGCATTTGTTGACAAATTCAAAAAGCACTTTGTGGTCTGGCCTCATTTCACTTTTCTGAACTGCCCTGGCCTCAGGTACCTCTTCATCTGTTGTGGTGTCACAAAAGTTCCTTGTGATCTGAAGATCAGTAGGCAACCCATCCAGGCAAGGCCACCTCTGCCTTGTATAATCATCATATCCCTCACTAGGGATGTCTAGAATCTTGCCCAGCTTTGCAGCATTGAACTTTACTTTGACACCTTTCACTGTGCTAGTCACCAGCCCATTCTTCACTGTCCCATTTGCCATAAACTCTACAAGTTCATTCCTGGCCAATTTTCCATCCATATGAAGAACCATGTCCTTCCAGCCCTGTGCTTCTAGTGCAGTCAGAAGCCTTATCATACCTGGCTCCTCCAGGTCCTTGAGTAGTCTCCCTTTCAGAATTTTCCTCTTGCCAAACATGGCATATCTGTCCTGTTCCTTCTCTGACTCATCTCCTTCATCCTCACTCCATTCATCATCTTCTTCAGCAATTTTCACTTGTTTTCCTTTTGCAGCTGACCTTGTTCTCTTGGCAAGAACAGGTTCAGCAGGTACTGGCTTGGAGGGCTTCTTGGCAGAAGTCCTGGTTCCCTTTGATTTGGTAGTGGGAACTTCCACAGTAGTACTCCTTTCTAGATGGACCTGTTCCATCTCTTCTTCTTCCTCTTCAACCACAGCCTCCGAGCTTTCACCTATCTTTGCTTTCCCTTTCTCTTTCCTCTTTTTCTTACTTTCTTCTAAAGCCTTCTTCAATTCTGCTTCACTTTCCCTGACCCTACTTCTAGTAGCTCTAATCCTAGGAGTAGACTTGGGTGGTGATTGTTTGCTTTTCTTGGTTGGTTTGGATGCAGCAGGGGTCTTTTGTGAGGAAGCCTTGCGTTTCTTTGGGTCATAGCTGGCCCCCACTTTCTTCAACAAGTCAGCCAAACTCTCTTCATCAGATGAACCAGGTTCATCTTGTTGTTTACTCAGATTAATCAACACCTCAGCAGCCTCACCTGAACCACTTCCCCCTGACTTCGAGACTCCTTCTTCCCCACCCCCACATATGGCTAAAGGTTCCTTCTTCTTTTTCTTCCTCATTTTCCCAGAATCAGTCCCACCTACATCTCTAGCAGCCCCTATCAGAACAAATCGATTTTCCTCCCTTTCAACTACATCAGAAAAAACATAGCAAGATTTTACCTCTCTTTGGGTTTCTTGAGTTTTGGCCTGTTCAGAAGACCCAGGTTCATCTCCTTCACTGGTGGAGATGTAATCATCAGATTCAGAGCTAGAGTTGGTCTCAGCTGCTGGGCCTGCTTTCTTTTGACTGGACTGAAGTTTTTCATTCAAAGTTTTTCTCAAAGAACCTGTAGCTACAGTTTTTCTTGCTAGCATTTTCTGGCGATGGAATCTAGGTTTTGGGTTTTCGACTGGTGGTGTGGAAGATGAGGTGTTGGGTGAAACAGGTGGTGGAGTGCCAGGATTGTCTTGGGGATTTGTCATGGTGAGGAATTTCTGAAAACCCTAAGAGAATTTTGGTGGTGTGAAGAGCTTTGGAGAGTTTCAGAGACGAGAGAGAATTATCAGGGGTTTTGTGAGGAATTGATGATTATTGAGTGGTTTGAGGTTTTTAAAGAGGGTAATTATTACTCAGAAACTGCAGCCTTTTCAGTAGTCACATAGAGGTCTAATCAATTTAGAGTTCCGGTCTCCGTAGAGATTAATTTGAATTACTAGAATTTAGGAGAAGGTGCCGTTATATTTAGACTTCTAGTTTCAATGAAAATGGTTCAATTGACCCAACGGATAGAATTGTTAGGACGTTTGGTATATCTAGGACTCTTGCTCATGATTGATAATTAAATTTTTCTATTTGTGCAAAGAATAGAAACATACCTGAACTTTCTCATGAGCATAATTTGATGAACCGGGTTCTTCAAGTGAAACTTCTCTTGATTATGCCTCAAATGTCAAAATAGAAAATTTGTAAGAGATTAGTGAATTGCATAGACACATGTCACAAGAGTATACTATTTACAGTATGAGACTGAGTAGAAATTAGTCTAATATTCACAAAAATTAAGAACTCCTAGCCAATTTTTTTTCTTTGTGCTTTCTGAACTGGACCTTTTAGTTGATATTAATCATCCCTAACTCCAACCTGTTCCTTTCAAAATTTTCTCTACTCAGTGCCTTAGTGAAGATGTCAGCTATTTGTTTATTAGTAGCACAAAATTCTATGGAGATTAGCCCTTTTTCATAGTTGTCTCTTAAGAAGTGGTGTCTAACATCTATGTGCTTAGTCCTTTTGTGAGGAACCGGGTTCTTTGTCATACTTATAGCACTAGTGTTATCACAGAATATTGGTATGCATCCCACTTCTATACCAAAGTCTACTAATTGTTGCTTGATCCACAGTAGTTGAGCACAACAAGAAGCAGCAGCCACATACTCAGCTTCAGNTTCATCTAGTTTGTTCCTGAAGACCCATTTTGTCCCAATGACTGACCTGTCTTTTGGTTTTGGAACTAAGTGCCAGACTTGGCTTCTTTCAAACTGATTGAGCTCATCTTGCATAGCATTGACCCAATCTGCATCTTGTAGAGCTTCACTCACATTTTTAGGTTCAATGAGGGACAGAAAAGCATCAAATGCACACAGGTTCTTCAGTTGTGATCTTGTCTTGACCCCAGATGTTGGATCATTGATGATGTTCTCAATGGGGTGAGAACTCAGGTACTTGTAAGATTTCCCCACCATCTGGTTCCTGCTAGTTTCTCCTTCATAGTTATGCTGCAGAGGAACAGGTTCAGGTACAGGATCCTTCAGATTGGTTCCCCCTGTCAGGTTGCCCTGGGTGAGAGGACCTGTTCCATCACCTACTCCTTCCTTTGATGCCACTTTGACTTGTCCTGTGGCTTCAGTCAATTGTCTCACCAGTCCAATGGCTTCATCTTCATGTTCCTGTCTCTCAGAAAGAGTGTTAGATTCATCAAACACAACATGTACACTCTCTTCAACACATAGAGTTCTTTTATTAAACACTTTATATGCTTTGCTATGTGAAGAATATCCCAAGAATACTCCCTCATCACTTCTGGGATCAAACTTACCTAGGGAGTCTTTGCCATTATTGTGCACATAGCACTTACACCCAAAAGCCCTAAGATGGGATATGTTTGGTTTTCTCCCTTTAAGTAACTCATAGGGAGTTTTCTCTACAAGAGGTCTAGTCATGCATCTATTTATTATATAACAAGCAGTGTTTATAGCCTCTGCCCAGAAGCTATGAGGTAGTTTACTGGAAAGTAGCATGGTCCTTGCCATATCCTCAAGGGTCCTGTTCTTCCTTTCAACTACCCCATTTTGCTGAGGAGTCCTAGGGGAAGAAAAATTATGATCTATTCCATTTTCATCACAAAATTTAGCAAACTTTGCATTTTCAAATTCAGTTCCACGATCAGACCTAATGGATGCAAGTTGATTTCCTAATTGTTTATGGGTTTTTCTAATAAAAGCAGTGAACATTTCAAATGCTTCATCTTTAGAAGTTAGAAACAATACCCAGGTAAATCTAGAATAATCATCAACAAGCACCATTACATATCTTTTACCACCTCTGCTCATGGTTCTCATTGGACCACAAAGATCCATATGAACCAGTTCCAACGTCTTGGACGTACTTACCATTTTCTTAGGTTTGAAGGATGACCTTACTTGCTTCCCCCTTGCACATGCCTCACAAACTTTGTCTTCCTTGAACTTGATATTAGGTAACCCTATCACCAAGTCCTTGGAGACTAATTTGTTCAATTGATTTAGACTGGCATGGCCAAGTCTTTTGTGCCAAAGGAGGGGATCATTAATTAACATACTCAAGCAAGTGAGTTCATTTTCAGAGAGAGTTGACAGATCTACAATGTAAATATTGTTAACTCTCCTTCCCTACAAAACAATCTTGTCAGTAGTAAGGCTAATCACAAAACATTTTGTGGAAGTGAAAGCCTCAAGGTTACCTCTGTCACACAGTTGTGACACACTTATCGGGCTATATTTTAAGCCATCTATCAAATAGACATTCTCAATGGAATGAGAGTCTGTCTTTCCTACCTTTCCAACACCAATGATCTCACCTTTCTTTCCATTTCCAAAGGAGATATTACCTCCTTTTAGGTTCTCAAGGGAAAGGAACTGGTTCTTGTTACCAGTCATATGTTTTGAGCAGCCACTATCCATGTACCATATTTGGCTACTTCCCTTCACTTGGTCCTGCAAAAAGAAATCATGGGTTAGTCTTAGGAACCCAAACTAGTTTGGGTCCCTTTCTATGGGCAAAAGGATGAATTAAATTTTTCTTTGCCCAACCAGGCAGTTTGTGCTTTTCTTGAACAAAGGCTTTGTTCTTTTGACTGGCCTTTTCTCTTGCATTACATTCATTTTTGTAATGGCCAGTATTACCACAGTGTGTGCAGATCTTATTCTCAGGAAGTGTGAGATACTTGTTTTTGGGATCCCATTTTGGAGCTTGTGTCCCAAATCCAAGTCCTCTCTTGTTGCTACTATGATGTTCTTGCAGCCAGGAGAGTGCATCAGAAGCCTTGTTCCATTTGCATGTTCTGTCTAGTTCATGCTTTACCTTTCCTAAATCTTCTTTTAGGACTTTAATCAATTCATCTTTCTTGTACAGTTCATCTTTCATTTTTCCTAGATTTTCTTCTAGGGTGTGAAATGATTGATCAGCCCTTTTCTTTCCTGTCCCTAATTTCAGTTTAATATTTTCAGATCTAAGCTCTAGAATCTTATTTTCAAGTTGATGAACCTGGTTCTTCAACTCAGTATTTGTGTTGTCACTCTCATCAGCCCTAGACTCTAACCTTTTACATTTTTCTTCTAGGATAACACATTCCTTAGACAGAACATCCTTCTCACTGTTTATTATTTCAGACTCATCTATGAAGTCCATCAGCAGATCAGCCAGTTTTTCTTTAGACAAGAACTTAATCTTTTCTTTAAGGTGTAGAATACTTACCTCCTGTTCATCTTCTGATTCTCCAATGGCCATAAGAGCTTGCTCATCTTCAGCTTCATTTTCTGAGTCCTCGTCTGATGTTTCTCCCCATGCAACAACCATAGCTTTAGTTGATCCCTTGTTCCTTTTTGGTTGAACCCGTTCCTTCTTCCTGTTTCTTCTTTCTGCTCTTTCTTTCTTCCATTCAATCTCCCATTGAGGGCAGTTTCTAATGTGGTGATCAGTCTTCCCACACTTGTAACAACCCCTTATTGGTTTGTTTCTCAGGAGCCCTAGGTTTGCTGAATGTTGTTCCTTTTGAAGCACCCTTTCCTCTCATAAGATATTTCTTGAAATCTCTGGTTATCATAGCCATTTCATCATCTTCAAGATCTGATCCTTCTGAAATTCTGAGAGCCAGACTTCTTTCTTTCTTTGGAGCATCCATCTTCATTGTTTGCCTTCTCAATTCATAGGCAGTGAGATTTCCAATCAGTTCATCCAACTTTAAAGTAGCAATGTTCTTGGATTCCTGAATGGCAGTGATTTTGCTTTCCCAGGAGATTGGCAGAACTCTAGTTAGAATCTTCTCCACCTTGTCTTCTTCCAGGATAATCCTTCCAAGAGACTCAAGTTCATTTGTCAGTGTAGTGAACCTGGTATACATTTCTTGGATAGTTTCTCCATCCTTCATAGTAAAATTCTCATATTGAGAATACAGCAGTGTTCCTCTTGACCTCTTCACCTGAGGTGTTCCTTCATGAGCCACTTGTAAAATGTCCCAAATCTCCTTGGCAATAGTACAGCCTTGAATCCTGCTGTACTCATCAGGACCAAGTCCACACACTAACCATTTCTTGGCTTTTGCATTTTTCTCCCATTTCCTTAGATCTTCAGCAGTACAATCTACTCTTGTCTTTGGAACATCCACTCCTTCAGCATTCTTCTTAGTTGTGGCTAAAAGACCATCAGTGATGATATCCCAAAGCTCATAGTCTTCGCCCATTATATGGTCCCTCATTCTGTTTTTCCACCAGGAGTAGTAGAGGCCATTGAAGAGAGGAGGCCTGGCAGTGGATTGCCCTTCCCAGTTCCCAGGTGGTGCACTCATGTTGATCTTTTCCTAAGGTATTAACATCTTCAAGGATAACCTGCTCTGATAGCAATTGATGTTATAAACGTCAATATCACACAAGAGGAGGGTGATTTTTGTGGTACCTAATTTTCGCGTTAGAAGAACCTGGTTCTTCTAAGTGTTCTAACTGCAGCAGTTTGCAGAATAATAAATACTGAAAGTAAAGTGCACCGAGATTTTTACGTGGAAAACACCTGGCTCAAAAGGTGAAAAAACCACGACCTACTACCCAGTAGGATTTTCCCAAACTCCACTAAAATCACTGAGCCAAAAACTGCATTTACAAAACTCTTTGTAAACCTAAGGATTAACTCTAATCCCAGTATAGCACACAGCCTCAACTGTTGCGACACTTTCAAGTTAACTCTAACTTGAATACTCAGAGTACCTAATACAATTGCTTCTAAGAAAGCTGAAAGGTACAATATGAAAACCTACTACAATTGAACTAGACTTAGAATAAACACAATGATGAAACTGGTTCTTCTATCTTAGTTCATGTAGCTTCAGACGTGCACACTTGTATCTCGCATATGTTGCTTGCAAATCAGACTTGATCTTTTTGCTCTCAAATATGCTTAACTTTTGCTTATGTGCCTTTTTGTAAAAGAGAACAACTTGGTTATTTAATGGATTAGCAGTTAGAGTTTGATCGAGACTCCAATGCTTATCCGTAGTCGATTTGAGTCCTTAACCAATACAAACTCCCATCCTTATCCTAGCTTAGGATTGTGTTCTCTTATCATAAGGAGACTGTCCTTCTTAGAACTCAATGCAACCTTTTCGATTTCATTCAAAAGATATTTGCTGCGTAATCTTTAATACATATCTTCCTCACGTGCCTTCCATGTGCAATGGTTATGACTAACTCTGTCTCTCAAGATGGACCAGGTCCTTCCCTGAGTTCATTTGTCAATCTTCAAAACTTCAACTGAACTTGGGCCAACATCAAAGAATCTTGAGGTACGCCTAAACACGGGGCAAAATAAAGGACACATAAGAATAAGTGGAGCCTGGATGGAATAGAACCGATGCATCTCTATGACAGACCAGGGTAGCACCTGTGATGATAGAATCGGAGGCAACAACCTCAGTACGGGCATGAAGGGCATAGTATCTGGCCTAGCCTCCACCTCGAGGGCGACCTCTACCTCCCCGACCTCCACCTCTAGCTGGCTGAGCAGGTGGAACTGGTGCTGTGATCATAGCCTGAGAACTCTGTGGAGCGCGCTGTGGCTGAGAAGTCTGTGAAGGTGCACCCCTCCCAAGTCTAGGGCAATACGTCACCATATGGCGTGTGTCACCACACTCAAAACAAGCTTTGGGAGGATGTGGCGGCTGTGACTGGCTCGGGCCAAGTCTGCTGGACTGACCACTGAAAGCACGCCGTGCAGGAGGCGCACTAGATACTGGAGGTGCATAATAAGGCTCCTGAGGTTTAGGAGGAGCTGGAATACCTCTGGCTGCTGGAAGAGCTGAATGAACGGGGCGACTCATATAACCCCTACCATGACGAGCTGCAGCTGGGGCACGGACACCAAAATAGTGACCCGACTCTCAAGACCTCTTGGCCTCCTCTCTATCCCGAGCATACATACCTTCTACTCTCCTAGCAATGCTCACCACCTGCCGATAAGATATATCCATCTCCAACTCCCGAGCCATACTAGACCTGATGCTGGGAATGAGCCCCTGAATGAACCGGCGAACTCTCCCGCGAACAGTAGAAACCAAAGCTGGTGCATATCTAGCCAAGTTAGTGAAACGGACAACATACTCCGAGATAGTCATAGTACCCTGGCGCAAAATGCTCAAACTCTGCGTGCCATGCGTCCCTGAGGCTCTGAGGAACATACTCCCTCGTGAACATATCTGAAAACTGAGCCCAAGTCAGGGAAGCTGCCTCATCCGGACTGTCTAACTCATAAGCACGCTACCACTTATAGGCGGCTCCTCTAAGCTGAAAGGTAGTGAAAGAAACCCTGCTCGATCCTGATATGCCCATGGTACGGAGGATACGGTAGCACTCCTCTAGAAATCCGAGAGCATTATCTGATGCTAGTCCACTGAATGTAGGAGGCTGATACTTCTTGAACCTCTCAAGCCTCTTCTGCTCCTCCTCTAAAGCTACTACCCTCTCCTCGGGCTGAACTGGGGCTACAGGCTGTGCCGGTACAATCTCTAGAATCTGCTCAATATGCACTCGCTGCTTTGGAGTGCGGGCGGCAGGAGTCTGTGCTCCTCCCCCGGCCTAGGACGTGGCTGCGGGAAGGGGAAGCAGCCCTGCCTGAGCAAGAGTGGTGTACATACTCATAAACTGAGCAAGAGTCTCCTGTAGTGCTGGAGTAGTAGTAGTTGTGGGCGTATCAGGCGCCTGGGCTCTAGTTGGAACTGCTAGTGGCTCCTCGGTAGCAGCTCGCGCGGGTGCTCTGGATGCACCGCATGCTCGTCCTCGGCCTCTACCCCGGCTTCGACCTCTGACAGCTCTCATAGGGGATGCGGGGGTCTGGTCACCTCCGGTAGCACGTGTCCTCACCATCTGTGAGAGAATAGAAGACAGAAGTTTAGAATTTTGATATCGAAAATCTCGCACGACGAGGAATTCAATTAAAGAGAAATTTTCTTAACAGTTACATAGCCTCTCGTAGATAAGTACGGACGTCTCCGTACCGATCCATGAGACTCTAGTAAACCGGCTTGTGATTCATGACTCCTATGAACGTAGAGCTCTGATACCAACTTGTCACGACCCAAGTTCGCCCTCCGTGAACAGTCGTGACGGTACCTAGTCTCTACGACTAGGTAAGCCTAACAAATGCGGAAAAGAAATAATTGCGGAAAAGAAACTAATAAAAACCAAGATAGCAAGTATAATAGTGTTTAAGATGCCGCCCAGCATATAACAATCTAAGAATTTCAACCTAACACTCCCAAAATCCGGAACCCCGTGAATCACAAGCTAAGAGTACATAAAATGCTCTAACTCCAGAAATGTCTAACAACAAAGAGATACAGAAGGGCTATACTACTACAGAGAATGGAAAGGGACTCCTCGGTCTGTGGACGCGGCAGATATACCTCGAAGTCTCTATAGAAAGCGCCTCGCTCAAGGGTGATAAGACTGAGTGGAAGTACCTGGATCTGCACACGCAAAAACATGTGCAGGAAAGGGCATGAGTACACCACAACGGTACCCAGTAAGTGCCAAGCCTAACCTCGGTCGAGTAGTGATGAGGAAGGTCAGGGCCCTACCAGTCATATATAATAATATATAAGGAAGATGAGCAGTAGTAAAGAAATACAGATAATGAGAGAAACGACAACCACAACCAAAGCAAATAATCACAGAAGGTATACAACTCAACTTAGAGATAACAACCGGGGGTCTACCAGGATCCCGTCCTGTAGCCCCAAAAGTAAATAATCAGTGGATTTCCCGGGTGCTGTCCCGTAGTCCATATCACTATGCAGGGGGATCTACCGGAATACCAGATCCATAGTCCTAAATAAACAAACAAGGGAGATCTACCGGGAACCGCCCGTAGTCCCAATGTAAACACGCAGCAACAATAAAAGAATAATCAACTCAATTCAATTTAATATCAAAGTAGACAGGTAATTCTAACCTAGCATGCTGCACAGAGTTCAGATAATGCAGTTTGAGCAAGTAGGAAATTTCGTCATTTAAGCATGCTTTCCTAAGCTAACAGTAACCTCAAAGTTCACATAGTGTAAACAGTGAAGAAAAATACGGAATTATAGATACTTAAATAAAAAATAGGATTTTCAACAATCAGCACAAGTACGCGCTCGTCACCTCACATACAAGGCATTTCAATGTCACAGTACCAAATCATAAGGGGAGTTCCCCCATACAAGGTTAGACAAGCCACTTACCTCGAACCAGCTCAATCAAATCTATACCACGTTCTTGCCACGAGTATCCGACTCCGAATGGCCCAAATCTATTCAAAGCAATTGCATAATGTAAATAACACTTCAAGTAACTAATTCAACTATTAATTCTAAGCTAATACACGAAATTAGGAAAAATGAACAAAATGCCGCCGGGCCCACGTCTCAGAATCGGGTAAAATTTACAAATTCGGAATCCTCACACCCTCACGAGTTCAGTCATACCAAAAGTACCAAAATCGGACCTCAAATCACCACTCAAAGCTCTCCAATTAACCAAGCTTAACCCCCAATTTACCACTGATTTTCCTTCAAATTTCATGCTTACAATGATAAAAATCACCATAACAACGAGTTTAGGGACCAAGGACCTTACCTCAGTGAACCCCTCTAAAAATCTCCCTTGAAATTGCTCTCCAAAGCCTCTTCCCGTATGAAATATTGTGAAAAATGGTCCAAAATCGCGAAGGGTGGAATTTATAGGTTCTGACCCAGCAAAACCGCACCTGCGGTCAAATAGTCGCACCTGTGCCATCGCAGGTGTGACCAAAAACGCGCATTTGCGGCTCCTATTTGATCTCCCTCTTGGCCGCATCTGCGGCTTGCTTTGTGCTTATGCGGGCCCGCTCCTACGGTCCCCAAGCCGCAGGTGCGGTTATGACAGCAACAATAAAACTTCAGCTGCCAATTTCAACTCAAAAACTTCCGTTAACCATCCGAAATCACCCCAAGGCCCCCGGGACCTCAACCAAACCTGCCAACCAATCTTAAAACATCATACGAACTTATTCCAACCTTTGAATCACATCAAACAATGCTAAAACCACAAATCACTCTCCAATCTAAGCCTAAGGATTTCCAAAACTTCAAATTTCCGCTTTCGATCAAAAAGTCTATCAAAAACTCGCCCGAATGACCTGAAATTTTGCGCACACGTCACATTCAACACTACGGAGCTACTCCAACTTCCTGAATTCCATTCCGACCCCTAGATCAAAATCTCACTATCGAACCGGAAACTTCAAAAATTCAACTTTCGGCATTTCAAGCCTAATTAAGCTACGGATCCCCAAAACACAATCCGAACACGCCCCTAAGCCTGAAATCACCCAACGGAGTTAACGGAACCAACAGAATTCCATTCCGATGCGGTCTTCACACTGCTCCGACTACGGTCCAAATTCTAAAGCTTAAACTCTCATTTAGGGACTAAGTGTCCCAAAACACTCTGAAACTCTAAATAAATCCTCCCGGCGACTCACAATAGCAGAAACAAACACGGGGAAGCAGTTAATAGGGGATCGAGGCATTAATTCTTAAAACGACCGACCGGGTCGTTACAGACCCCGCTCAGTAGGGTAAGATCTGGGAAAGAGTCATGGCATAACTGTTGAAAACTCTGCCATGTGACCCTATGATCACAGACTTTAAACATGGGGAATGGATTTGGATGAAGATGAAGAGAAGTAAGGAGCCGAAGATGTTGAAGAATTACTGAATGAAGTTTTGGTTCAAGAAAGCTTCCATTTATAGAAAGGAGGAAGGGTAACCAACAGTACAATTAATGCCTCTAGGAAACATGCCGACGACGCAATCAATGTCTTGGGAGAACGGATCGACAGGCGCAATCAATGCCTGTTGGGAAACGGATTGGTGGCGATATTATCGCCTTGATAAAGTAAACTGGCACTATATCAAATGTTCCTTGGAAAGACGTAGCGATGGGACGTCTCAGTTATCGAAAAAGCTGACATCATAAGCATGGAATCATCACAAGAGGCTCGAGGGGATCGGTGTCAAAATCATTTCTTATCATTTTATTCTAAGAAACGCGGGGACTATCTGTATACGATAAAATCAAAAGGCTCGATTTTATGATCACTAGGGCGCCTAAAAAAAGACAACCCCAGGAAGGCTCGAAGTCTAGCTCAGATTTCTCCCCTGAGGGTTCGTAATGATCGACCTCGAGGTAGTGCAAACCAACGGCAATGACGCACTAGCGGTAAGTTCCCAAGGCATATGATCCAAGCTGACAAAACCTGCAAGAGAAACACTAGTCTGTGCCAGACTAATAAGTAGCTGTGCCAGCTATATTTCTTTGTAATAATTACTCATGTACTATGTTGGGATTTCCCTCCATATATAAAGGTGATCCTTGTCATTTTGTAGAAGAGATCTGATACACAAGATACAATACGCTACATTCAATACAAGAACATTCTCTGCTCTCTAGCTTGAACATATTCTCTTGGTTTCAATATTTACATTTATTGCTTATATTCACTGTGTTCTATTAATTGTTCATCATTTATTGCTAATTATTGATCATAGAGAGCCGCCATCACAACTCTCATAACTGTTAGTCCTTCATCGACTGCCCTTAACCGGGTATGAGATTCGACCTCGAGGCTCCGTATACGCAAGCTCGAGGCCTCGATTCCTAGCCATTTGAGTTCATTTATTAAGCTATCTACAAGCTATCATTTTAATTTCCAATCCTTCATTTAGCATCCATTGCCTAACAACTAGCATAAAAATATATCACATATTTTTAGAACCACAAAATCAAATCTAATTGTTATTACCATTTTCAAGATAAACAGAAAGCGAGATACATACTCCAGCAGCATCTTGTTTTCTATTTGTTTGATTTTGAAGACGTCGCATTATCTTGTAGCAACCTTAATGGCACCGGTGTGTGCCTTAATAAAAGAATCTGCCAGCATGGCAAATGAATCTATTGAATTCGGGGCTAGGTTATGATACCACATCATGGCCCCTTTTAAATGTGTTTCTCCGAATTTCTTCAATAGGACGGATTCAATCTCGTCGTCTTTCAGGTCATTCCCCTTTACAGCACAAGTGTAAGCAGTGATATGCTCGTTGGGGTCCGAGGTTCCGTTGTACTTCGGGAGATCAGTCATTCTGAATTTCTTTGGGATGGGCTTTGGAGCAGCATTTGATGGGAATGGCTTTTGTACAAATTTCTTTGAATCTACACCCTTCAGAATCGGGGGTGCGCCTGGGATCTGATCGACCCTTGAATTGTAGGTCTCCACCTTTTTGTCATTGGCTTCTATCTTCTTTTCGCCCGATTCAATCCTCTTTGTAAGGTCCTCGAGCATCTTTATGATAGCGGGATCGGCTGCTGACCCGTTGTTGCTTGATCTTTCCGGTACTTGTTCGGCTCGAGGAGCCGTTTCCGCTGCTGCTGGTGGTGCTGTGCTCGGATTTTTTGGGTGGCTTTACAGTTAAGCAATCGCCAGCTGTTGTGCCTGCAAAATCTCAAAAATGACGTGAAGTCTAACCTCTCGTTCTTCCCGAGCTGGGGTTTTCTGAGCTTCTTGTTGGTTTTCTTGGCGTATACTCCTGTTAGTGTGGGAGCTTATATCGACGTGTTGGGCGTTGCACGAGACCATGTCCACGGGAATTGGTTCTGGTGCATCTTCAGGGTTTCACGGTGGTACACCGATGCCTGGAACAGCTACACCATTCTCTCCATGGTCCTCGGGACCGTTGTTCTCATGTGCATTCACTGAGTTAGACATTCTGACCTGAAATAAAAGATTCTTGGACAAGAAAAAGTGTGAAAGATAACTTGCGTTATTCAGTAAACCAGCACAAAAACAATCACTATTATTTTTAGCCCCACGGTGGGTGCCAAACTGTTTACCTTGAAAATGATAATTACAATTAGATTTAATTTAGTGGTTCTAAATATACGTGATTTATTTTTATGCTAGTTGTTAGGCAGTAGATGTTAAATGTGAGACTAGAAAATAAGATAAGAGCTTGAAGATAGCGTGACAAGCAAAGCGAGTGGCCGAGAGTCGGGGTCTCGAGCTAGCCTATACGGGGTCTCGAGGTCGAGCTAATGCGATGGTCTGTGTATAGCCGATGAAGGACTAACTGTTCTAAAAGCTTTGATGATGGCTCTTTATGATCAATGATGAGTAATAAATGAAGAACAATCAATAAAAGACGATAATTTTAAGCAATGTAAGCAATAAATTCAAGGAAGAATGCTCTTGTTCTAGTATTGAATATCATGTGTGCAAAAAATGACAAGGATCCCCTTTATATAGGAGGGGGAATCCCAACATAGTACAGATGCATTTATTACAAAGATATGCGGCTGGTACAGCCATTTAATGCCACGGTACGGGCTTGTACTAGCCCAATAGACTTGGTCAGCTTTAATCACGTGCCTTGGGAATTTCCCGTTTGTCCATCATAGCCACCGATTTGTACTTCCCCGAGGTCAAGCGTTGGGAACCCTCGGGGTCAAACCTCGATCTGCGCCTCGAGCCTTCTGGAGATGGGCTATGGAATGTCGTAATGATCGTAAAATCGGACTCTACAATTTTAGCCGTATACACTTTTCAAATAAACCTAGGGACATTCTTTCGTTTTTAAAATAAGAAAATTATTTTGTGGATGGGGATGGGCGAGAAATATCTTAAAGAATCACCAAAGAAGGAATGTCACATTGTTCTTATAAAGGATGGTTTTAGTTAGAGTGTGGGAGGCCGCTGCTTTGAGATTCATTTTGTTAAGTGCCCAAAACGTGTACGACAATACGAATAAGTCCATTTCGGCATCAAATACAATTTCCTTATTTTTAATACTAAACTTCAATAAATACTAATAGTAGTTTTATCATCAGTATTTGTAAATATTTGGCATCAATATTTGCATATTCTGGGTTGGGAAGTACTTTAAGGAAATGAATATTCTTGTATAGGGTAAAATATGCTATATTAAGTAATCGCATAAGAGGATGACACGTGTGTCGACGCCCCCTTTTTTTTCCTCACGGAATCGGGTTCACGACATTTGGGAAGACAACTCTTTTCCCACTTTGGGAATTGGGTTTTTTGAGAGTTTGGAGAGTCGCCACCTAATGATTATAGTGCATTAGGACACTTTTAGAAGAATTAAAGATGCAGACCAGAGTTTTGGGTAAGGGCTTGAAATTATCTCGAGGGGAAGGTGTTAGGCACCCCTCAAGATCCACTAGTGTGGTTCCCGGCCATGCTACAATTGTGACTTTAGATGTAAATGTAAATAAAAAAGTACAAGAAGCACAAAAGGTTAAAAGAAGATCTGAATTTTAAAGGAGCAATTTTTGTAAAAAACGTGCAAGTAGAGGAAAAGGTCAAGTACTTAGTGCAAATAATCTGAAAGATCATGCGAGAAGCAGAAATTGAAAATGCAATAGCTTTAAAGATTCAGAAAATTTTGTTGAACTAATAAAGAAGGAGAAAGGGGTCCTAGGTTTATACACTACATGGATCATTCGTACAACACTGGTACTCAGTTGTACGCGGAGTGTTATCGTGTAATCATCATCTCCATGTCTACCCTTCCCACCCCGTTAAGGTATTAAAGCGCGGAACGGTATCGTTTACTTATCGCATGCTACTACCCGTCCCAATCCTATTAGTCCCGGGGTATTAGGACTTCTAATCCTAAAGGGGAAGAAAGGGATGGGGGCCTTTGTGGAGTTTAAAGGATAAAATTCTAGCTCGACATTCAAAACAAGTATCAAGTAAAAGGGGAGGACAAGCAAGCATACAAGGCTCAAATTAACCCCAGAAGTCAAACAATCATTTAGTTTATCATGCCTTGACAAATACTGATTTGGTCTTAGATTAAATTAAGCAGCGAGCGGACTGGTCAACACATGTATTTAAACAGAGAGTCTGCTTTAGGCAACTCGGATACAGTTGTCAGGGACTGACCCAATTCATTAATTAGCCAACATTTGTTTATGAGTTGAAATAAAAACCTAGGCGTAGGATCTATTAATTTCAGGAAAAAAGATGCAAAGAGTTACCAGTAGTTTCAGAAAAGATGCAAGTTGATTTTCGAAAAAGAATTATCAGTTTAAACAAAGACAAAAGATGCAAACCGATTTTAGAAAAGAGTTACCAGTTGTTTCAGAAAATATGTAGACTGATTAAAAGGTTTACGAGTTTCGGGGGAGTGCAGATTGGTTATAGGAAAAAGGTTTACCAATTTTAGCGGGTTTCAGAAGTAGAAAATTACCAGTTTTAGTAAAGACACTAGTTCCAGCAATCGATACTGCTTAAGAACGAATGATGCTATTAAAGACGAGGTTTCCTATAGGCATGCTTTCTACACGTTTACCGATTTTAACAGCCTTTCATGACATTAATAGGAGTCTTATACACATGATGTCTATATGCAACTTTGTTATTGAGCCTATAAACGGTTTGCCTAATGACATTTGTATATGCAGAAATGCAAGAGCCTATAGACATGATCTCTATATGTGTCATTACAGAACATGAATGTTAAATTCTATAGACATGCTTTCTAGGTGATTTTGCGGTAAAGTTAAGCGTTAAATCCTATAGGCATGGTCTCTATGTGATTGAATCAGTATTAAAGACCATATAGGCAGGATTTCTAGTTTGAATAAAAATCCTAACTCATGATTTCTACCCCTTGGATGCAAGAAAAGTAAACCCCCTCCCACACCCTTTTACTATACTCCCCGAGTTTCATACAAAATTATTACAATCCAATGAATCAAACTGGAAATTAAAAGATACATCAAAAGCTAACAGCTAGATCCGAGTAGCCTAATTCAACCTTAATGTCTAATAACATGCGACTGAGCCACTTCCGGGATCCAGATTTCCAAAGCCTTCTCTTAATCCAAGGTGTTTCAAAGTTCCAAGGAATCTCAGGGATTCCAGGCATTGCTTACACCCAGGATACTATCAGAATTAGAATAATGCAGTGTGGAAGAGCCAGCTCTCATGCATCAAAGTTCAGAGGGAGCTCAGGGGTCCCAAAGCATGGCTTGCAAGAGAGGGGCAGAACTTATAGCTAAGAGTAAGTGCAAAGTGAAAGGGGAATTGGGGAGCCATGACAGGTGGTGGTCATACCTAGCTACGAAGTAGGCTGGCACACCCCTGACCACTTGTTTGACTGAACAAGTTAGGAGCAGACTTTTTGAAGGTCAGACCAAAGTCTAGATAGTGATTAGGACACTATCAGACCCCATTCCAGGGCTCAGACACATAAAAGGGGAAAAGGGAATGGGCATTGATTGAGTTTGGGATTCAAAAAATCCAGTTCAGGATCATAGACAACAAATTGGAGTGTTGTTATGCCCTGAACCATAACTCACATACAAAGGGTAAAGGGTAAGGGGATTCACATAGGAACCATAATGACAAAGTTGCAGAAAAATAATAAAGGAAAGCATAACAGAACTAGGATGTGAAACACATAGTGGAGGAGCAGTATTTAAACTAAGATGGACATACCAGTTGAAAAGTAAGAGAATAGCAGAGTAACCACAGCAAGCAAGCAGCAGAAACAACTCAGGTTTTCAGCAGAACACTTGAAGATTCAAGGAGAGCTTAAAGGATATTCAGAAAGCAAAGAGGAGAAGTACACAAAACTGGTCTGTGTATTTGAGAGAAGAAGGGAGCAGAAAGCAGATTGCCTATTATTGCTTGATTGTTACTTACTCGTTGTTACTGCCCTTTTGAAAAGGGGAGGGCTGAGCCCTTTATATAGTTTTGAAAACAGGTGAGGTAGGCACAAAGGTATAAACATAGAAACTAATCAAATTAGTATCAATTAGGGTAGACAGACTGCTTTAATTAAGGGTCTAGTTTAGACGACTAAGAAGGAAGAGAGAATCAGTTTATTAAGGCTAAATTAAGGTAAAGAGACCATATGGTGCACAAATAAGGTCACATACACAACTGGATATTTAAGGAAAGAGGGCACAGTAGTAAGAATAAGGTATAAGTTTAAAAATCAGTCAAAGGATCTCGGCTCCAGTTGTAAATCACAAAGAGACTGAGATAATTAAGGAAGTAAATAATTCAAACGTTGGTACAAAATCACAGAAGATACAGGATCAATTATTTAAGGAAAACATCAGTAAGGTAAAAGAGGTTCAATCAAGAGAAATTAGTGACGAATTTCTTAGCCCGATTAAAGGAATTTTGAAAATAAAACTTTGAAA
The DNA here is from genome assembly GCF_001879085.1 of Nicotiana attenuata. Taxonomy (NCBI): domain Eukaryota; kingdom Viridiplantae; phylum Streptophyta; class Magnoliopsida; order Solanales; family Solanaceae; genus Nicotiana; species Nicotiana attenuata. The sequence goes on along the minus strand of NW_017671154.1, from coordinate 236,868 downwards.
GGGAAGCATATATATAAGCAATGCAGTTCAAAACAAAGAAGAACGATGAGAGTTTTTTCCATTATCATAGGAAAATAAGTTCACAAGTTCGATTACAGACTCGTCATGAGTCTGTAAACCTAGGGTTTCAGAGTGAAACCCTAGTGTCTTTCACTTCAAAGAAAAGAAAACCCCCCAAATCTTAGGGTTTCACATGGAGTCGGAGGTGAGGGAATAGTTCAAAGTCACAGAGATAGGCAGATATGCACAGAAGTAAGAGGAAATTACGAGTTTTAAGACGAAGGTAGGCAAGAGCATGATCAACAGAACTCAGAAACAAAATCAAAGCATGAGCTTAAACACATAAGCAAAAGCGAGTCAATAACCTAGGCTAACATGTGAACAAAAGAGGTAAAAGAATCTCCGTAAAAGATCCAGTAAGAAACACAAGATCAGGCTTGAACATAACAAGGAATAAAACAATGAGCATGAACACACATGAAAAGAGTAAAAGAATCAGAAACATTAGAAACCATTTTCAGATTACCCTAAAAATAGGATTCGAACAGTTTTGAAAAGGGAAAATTGGGGAAAAACTCTAAAATGGCACACACAGCATCGATCTAGGCGAATAAGCGAAAAGGAACCTCGATTAGGCTAGGGTTTCTGAGAACCCAAAAGGACGAGAAGGCTTGGAAGTCTCGAGAATGGTTCTGAGCTAGCAAGGTCGAATCCAGGCTCGAGAGGCTGAGATACGCCGGAGCAAAGCCGGAAACGCCCAAAGAAACTCGAACCAGCCGGGGTCTGGATGAAGATCTTCGAGGTCTAGCCTCAAATCTTCAATGAGCAAGCGTGTGAGAGCAGGAGATGGTGGGTAGAGGTTGTCCATGGCTAGATTAGCCATGGATTCTGGAGGTAGGTGGATATTAGGGTTTTAGAGGTTGAGAGGGTTCGAGAGACACGAGAGGAACCAGAGGCGGTGGATTTGGAGAATGGGGATAGGGTTAGGGTCGTTTGGGAATTAAAATGGTAAGGAGGAAATGTTGCCGTTGATCATTTTGATCAACGGCCTGGATCAAAAGGGAGCCGGGCGGGTAAAAATAAACGGGCCGTGGGTCGGGTTAATTAAGAAATTGGGTAGGGAATTTTGGGTCTGATTTGCGCTTAAGATTGAGGTTAATTTCGGGCTAAAATTGAAATGCAAAGGGCTAACTCTTAAATAGCCACTTTTCCCTTGTTTTAATTTATAAAAAATAGCAAAATAATTTTTGGAAATAAATCAAATGTGATAAAATGATTAATGATAATTATCAAATTAAAAATACTGGAGTCAATTTTATAAATATAATTACAATTGAATCTTTAAAGAGGCTAGTATTGCAATTATATACAATTTGGTTTTAAAAATACCAAATGAATTTTTTAAAAAATATGCAAAAATCATGTCAGCTATGTTTTGATGTAAATATGACAATAAAATAAATCGTTCACAAAAATGGCAAATTTTGGGAATAATTATTTGATTTTATGGTATAAAAATAGGCAATAAATTGGTTTAAAAATCATCAAAAAATATCAAAACTCATGGGTGTGCTTATATATGCACAAATATGCTATTTTTGAAGTATTTTGGGTACGAAAAATGCATAGGGAAAAATTGGGTATCAACAACGTGGCACCCAAGGTAGAGGAGCTAAGACCGAAGACAACTGTTCCGTTTGCTACCGGAGAGAATGATGCTCATAAAGATACAATAAATTTCTGCCACCCGCTAGCATTTAATAAAAAATATTCTAAAACATTTAATGCGCTGCCTGTTACAAGGAATTTCTCATTCATGCTCACCGTTACACACTCTTCAATGACCCTCATAATTGACATTAAAGAAGGGAATGATCCTAGGACCTTGTTCCCTATGTACAACTATAAATAGTGTGTTATGTTATCATTGTAAAGGAGACCACTTTTCTGGCATACTTATGCTATAATCTACTCAAAGCTTTATACGAATTTACCTTTTTAGTTTCTGATTTTATTACTGTTGTGCCCGGAAACCTTGCTCCCAGAACTACTATTTTTGCTATTTTATCTTTATCTCAAAGCTAAGTAGTGCATATTTCTTCAATTCTTTTATTATTTCAGGATCGAATTAATTCACTTGTATAGAAACCACGTATAAATTCAACTGTACCGTTTTACGGATAAACAATTTGGCGCCCACCGTAGGGCCTAGACAGTCGTCTAATTAAGTGTGTCCTTGCCTCTTTTACTAACCTATTTTAATCATTTGTTCTTAGCCAAAAAATCATAGGAAATGATAGATAATGGTGTTAACAACACACACAATCTTGAGGCCTAAGAAGACCAGCCTCAGCATGGGGATTCAATCAGCGATACCCTCAATGAGAGGAGTAATGCCACGCCGATACAAGGCAGACGGTACTCGCGTCATGTTTGGGAGGCGATCCTTGATGATGCTGAAGAGGAGCATGTTGTTGAAGCATTAAGGGTCCTTCAGGAGCAACAAGAGGCCATTCTAGGCTATCTCACACGGTAGGACAAGGTTATGACTAAACTAAAGCAGGCGCCGTTGGGTGCTTCCAATAACGCGAATGGACGAGGTCCAGTTCCTCCCGGTGCTCTCGCTAATCAAACAGCGCAGAGGGTCCACAACAACACCCCGAGGGGCGAGGTTGGCTTTGACGGAGCCGGGGGGAGCAGGTTTGGTCACAACAACGAGAACGATCCCTTCAAAAGCGAACTCTTACGAATTATGAGGGAAGTAAACGCCCGCATGGACCAAATCCCGGGTGCACCAGTGGTGCTAAAAGGACTGGACTGAAAGAAGTATACCCAGTTTCCATATAAACCAAGCGCGGCACTAGAATTGATCACGAGGCGGTTTAAAATGCCTGACATGCCGAAATATGATGGGACTTCGAACCCTCAGGAGAATATTACCACCTATACAACGGCGATGAAGGGGAACGATTTAGTGCCCCACGAGATCCAACCTATTTTGCTAAGGATATTCGAAGAGACTCTCACAAGGGGAGCCTTGATGTGGTATTCACTGTTTCCCGAGCATTCTATATATTCCTTTGAGATACTTGCGGATTCTTTTATAAGGCCCATGCCGGGGCCAGAGAGGTGCAAGCCCGACAGGGCGACATATTTAGAATTGCACAAGGAGAGTCCGAGTTGCTACGGGAATTCGAAACCTGATTCCAAAAGGAAAGAGTGTTGCTCCCAACTGTTCCGGACGAATTGGCAGCTAAAGAATTCACCAAAGGTCTGAACTCGAGAAATTCTGATGCTTCCCGAAATTTGAAGGAATGCTTGCTTGAGTTCCAAGCGATGACTTGGGCGGATGTTCATAACCGGTAGGAGTCCAAGATAAGGATTGAAGATGATCAGATTGGCTTCCAGCGTTGGCAAAAGGTCGGGAGAAGAATAAAGAAAAATCAAAAGACAATTTTGATACAGATAGACGGTCTTCGAGGGGCCGATTTTTGCCCTACAAACGGGCTGAAGGACGCGATAGAGGTTTTTGGTCAGCAGACAGGTTCGTTACTGACAGAAGAACTGATCGCGGTCGGAACAACAGATCATCGCCGGGTTCAACCTTGCAAGCGTTACAACCTGAGGAGAGATCCTGCTGCCCACAGATGCTGAGGGGGTTATAAAGACAACCTTTTTGAGGTTGTGGATGGTGATATGGGTTATAACATTATTCTGGGGATACCGTGGTTGCACGAGATGAAAGTTGTACCATCAACATATCATCAGTTGCTGAAATTCCCAACTCCCGAAGGGATCAAACAGATAAAAGGCGACCAACCGGCAGTAAGGGGATGAATGTCATTTCGATATCCAGTAGCAAAGGGAAGGAGCATGCGGCATAGCAATTACAGGAACCTGTGCCTGCTCCCGAATCAAGGGAAGTTAACTAGAGGGAAGAAGCGTCAGAATCCTATCAGGTGCCAAGATACTTCTAGGTACCGAAGAGACGGATGCAACAAAGTCCCCAGTGGAAGAGGTTGAGCAAATTGCATTTTTTGAAAAGTTCTTGGAGAGGAAATTTCACTTGGGGACAGGACTGTACCCCGAGCTCAGGTCTGGCTTTATTGAATTTCTTAAGTATAATGTTGATTGTTTTGCATGGTCGCATGCAGATATGGTAGGTATCCCAACGAAAGTGGTCGTACACAAGCTAATCTTGGATCCCCACATCCCTCCAGTAAGACAAAAGAAATGTCCTATTGCGGAGGCCAGGAATAAATTCGTCAAAGAAGAGGTAACTCGTCTACTTGACATCGATTTGATCCGAGAGGTAAAGTATCCAGACCAGCTAGCTAATGTAGTAGTAGTTCCTAAGAAGAACCTCATGTGTGTAGATTATAAGGACTTAAATAAGACGTTCCCAAAAGACTCATTCCCACTGCCAAACATCGATCAAATGATTGATGCAACAGCTTGTAAACAAGATGTTTGAAAAATAGATAGGGAAAATCATGGAAGTTTATATAGACGATATGCTTGTTAAGAAACTTTTGACATCCTGAGGAAGCATAATATGAAGATTAACCCTGAGAAGTGTACTTTCGGGGTCAGCTCCTCCTAGGATTTCTGGTATCACAAAGGGGGATTGAGATAAACCCTGATAATATCAAAGCCATCGAAGACATCCTGGACCGGCTGTCAAGCGTGAAAAAAGTTTAAAGGCTCACATGGAGATTGGCCACTTTGAGTATGTTAATTTCCCGGTCATCAGGGAAGTGCCACCGTTTCTTTGCGCTGCTCAAAAAGAATAAAAACTTCGAATGGACCTAAGAATGCCAACAGGCTTTCAAGGATTTGAAAAGGTGCTTATCAAGCCCTCCGTTACTATCAAAACCAAAGGAACGTGAAACACTGTTAATTTACCTAGAAGTCTTGGAGGTAGCGGTAAGTGTTGTTTTAATCCGTGAGGACGAAGGTACGCAATGTCCCATTTATTACGTTAGTAGAATTTTAACGGGAGCACAAACTCGCTATCCGCATTTGGAGATGTTGGCCTTAGCTATCGTAGTCGCTACTCGAAAGCTAATGCCTTACTTCCAATGTCACCCGATAGCTATGGTGACCACCTTTCCCGGGCCAAATATCTTTCACAAACCGGAACACTCGGGTAGATTGTCCAAATAGGCCGTCAAAATGAGTGAATTCGACATAGAGTATAAGCCCAGGACTGCGATTAAGTCACAAGTTTGGCCGACTTTATGGCTGATTTCAGTCCGGGTTTGCTGCCTCTGGCAACCAAGGAAGCAGTGATGGTGTCAGAATCGACATCGGGAGTTTGGACCTTATTTACAGATGGAACTTCCAACATAAAGGGGTCTGGGCTTGGCATAGTATTAACCATGCCTTCGAGAGAAACCCTAAGGCAGACCATAAGAACGGTTCCTTTAACGAACAATGAAGCAGAGTATGAAGCTTTGATTGCAGGACTCGAACTGGCCCGGGGACTAGATTTCGAGGTCATAGAAATTAAATGTGACTCCCAGCTGGTGGTAAATCAGGTCTATGGGATCTTCGAAACCAAAGAGGAGCGCATACAACAATATGTAGTGAAGGTCTAGGCTTTGCTTGCTCGATTCCGAGAGTGGTCGATTACTCATATCCCGAGGGAAGAAAATGCAGAAGCAGATTCATTAGCTAACCTCGGTTCATCAACGAAAATGAAGGGATCGAATTACGAGACGGTAGTACAACTCATGCAATCGGTTCTGGACGCAGATAGCTACTATAAGGTAAATAAAACTAATTTGGTCTGGAACTGGAGGAATGAGATCATTGATTATTTCGAACACGAGAAGTTGCCCGAAGACTCCAAGGCATCCCGGGCGCTGCGTGCCAAAGCAGAGCAATATAGCTTCAAAGGAGGTCAACTGTATAGGAAATCTTTCCAAGGCACGCTGGCCTGATGCGTTGGAACCTCTGAAGCCAATTATGTTATACGAGAAGTCCACGAAGGGATATGTGGGAATCATTTGGGTGCAGACTCCTTAGTACTAAAATTGATAAGGGCAGGATACTATTGGCCCCGAAAGGAACAAGACGCTAAAGCTTTCACGCAAAAATATGATAAGTGCCAACGCTACGCACCACTGGTACATCAACCATCAGAACCATTAAATTCAGTTCTATCTCCATGGTCATTCATGAAGTGGAGGGAAAATATCGTCGGACCACTGTCGGCAGCCCCTGTTAAGGTAAGATTTCTTTTAATTTTAACTAACTATTTTTCTAAGTGGGTTGAAGCAGGTCCTTGTCAGAAGATCGACGAATGTGAAGTGGTAGATTTCTTGTGGGAGAACATAATTTGCAAATTTGGAATACCAAAAGAGATAGCCTGCGATAATGGGCCACAGTTTATAAGCGCAAAGATCATGAAGTTCCTTGAAGACTTGAAAATCAAAAGAATAATATCATTCCCCCTTGTGTACGGAACATAAGCCTTAATCCGGTGGAAGTAAGAGAGCCTACCTTGAGATATTTCTAAGCAAATGAAGAGACAAACAACGAAGCAATGTTAATCAACTTGGAGCTACTCGATGAGCGCAGGGACTTGGCGCATATAAGAATGGCAGCCCAAAAGCAGAGAATGGAAATATATTATAATCGAAGAGCCAATCTCCGTTATTTCAAAGTGGGAGGAATAAAGTAAAGTCCTTTTATTTCTATCTTGTTTCTTGTTTGAACGATGAATTGATTTTATAATTTGAAAGTTAAACAAGTACTTCAAATGCTAGTGCCATAATGAACAGGAGACGTCCTCTTCAAAAGCACCGTAAACATAAGAGGGCGCTCTCTTATAAAAGCCCTCACGATAAAGGGTTGATTTCGGAAGAACTTGTGCCCGCAATTGTATGCCTTTGGGGGAAAATACACCCAAGGCCTTACATAATTAGACGCAAACAGTAAAACTTGCGAGAAACACTTGGCAAAAAAGAACACGAAGATTAAACTTGCGTAAACGTTCAAGCAAAGGAACGCAAAAAGACTCATGAAATACTTGAGCAAAAGACGTTTTTATTTACAATAAATATGCTAAAATGGCACAAGTACAAAAATTGGGAAATGAAATGAAAAGCTAAGCTGCTGCATCTCCGGAACACGGAGGAAGAGAACATCTGCGCCCCCGAGGAAAGTGGATAAATCCACCGCTTGTTTGATATCCCGGGCTTCATCATTCTGGCCCTCACCATCATCACCCTCCGGTTCTCTTCAGTTCTCGAGAACTCAGAACTGGAACGAGAAGAATCAGAAGTAGCAAGCCTGGCCGGAAGCCCACTTTTAGCTGCTGACTCCAGCTCACGGGCTTTAGCGAGTTTGGCATCAAAATCAAGGACACCCGCTTTAGCCCCTTCAAATGTTTTTCTCCTCATGTTGTACATAGCATATGTTTTTTCAACAATGAGGGAAGCCGCTCTTCACCAAAGATCTCTTTTAAGCTGGCCGACCTCATCAGAGAGGTTATCTCGCGCGAATCTCATGGATTGGAGGCTGACTTCAAAATCACGGACAGTGGAGCCATAAATCTTATTACACTCTAAGGCTTTCCTATATTTCTCCCCCAACCGGTCATGTGTTTCCTCGACAACAGCAAGTTCTTCGGCCTTGGAGTTTAAGGCTACCTCTAAATTATGCAATCTTTCAGCAGAAGCAACCTCGCGATCGGATGCAGTAAGGACAGGATTATGAGCTTCAACCCATTTGGCCTTAGCTTCTTCATATTGTGCCCTTAATGAAACAACTTCTTGGCTAAGAGTCATTGCTTTCTATTCACTTTGTTGCAACCGAACCTCCAATTCAGCAACCTCCGTAGCTCGAGTTTCCAATTTTTAGAGGCGAGTAGCAACTTGGAACCTCTCAGCCGAAAGTTGATCCCGCTCGGAGGTAAGTTCCTCTTTATCACGTATCAACCATTGAAGGCCCTCGGAGGCAAGGAAATTGGCCTGCGAAACAAGAAAGGCAAACTCAAAATACTACTAAATTAAGGACAAAATAAATGACAGAGGAAATGAAGAGTGTACTGTTGCAGCGTTGTGCATAGAATTGTTCGATAAGCACTCTCCCGAGAGAGCCTGTATCTTTTCCCAATCTTTTTCTAAAGCCAATGGCTTCAGATAGTTAGCAAGTTCCACCGATCGGGATAGCAGATTGCACCCGGTAGAGAGCGAGAGAGTAACGCTCCTCTTCCTCTGCGGATCTTCTGAGGGGGCGGCATACTATTGCCCCAAATTCCCATGCATTGGGGACTGGGGGAGAGAAACATCCTCTTCTTGGATAAATGCGGCCGGTGGAGATGATGTAGCAGTTGCTGGTGGAAGAGTTGGTGAAGAAGGAGATGAAGCAGATAGTATCGTAGAGTGAGAAATGGCTGTGGCAGGTGCAGTAATGGTTGGTGGTTGCTCGTCAACCGAAGACGAAATAGGCCCCGTACTTAGCCTTATAGTACCGGGCGCGACAATTGGGACTCAAAAGTGTGAGTTGGCATCTTCTACCACATCAAACTCCTCTAGAGTATCGAGGAATCATCCTCGGTTGGTGCAGCTAACTCAACAGATCGGGCATTCCGTTGAGTTGATGAAGATCGTCGTCCTCTATGTAGAGAAGCCCCCATCACCATTGGCTTCTCCATCAGCATCGATCATCATAATTTCTGGGACCGGCTTGGGAACAATGCTTTTCACCACAACTTCCGGAGATGACTTGGGGGCAGTGTTCTTCACCCTCTTATTCTTTCCCCTGGCCGTGGAGGAAAGCCTTAATTTTGGTTTCTTGTTCTCCGGCCAGGGACTCCGAGAAGAAGCACTCGCACTAAAAGCAGGCTCGGAGACGCCTGTCTATGTAAAAGCCTTCTGCAGCAGCCTCGCCGCGTCGGCAAGATCAGCCAAAACGTCCTCCTGGGGAACCACAATCGAGCCCTGGGGTAGGCCTAAATTCAGCAAAGAGAGAAAGGATTAATCAATTTCCTCACATAAAAAGAAAAGACGAGACGAGTCTTAGTTACCATGATTTTTGGCCTTCCACCCGTATATAAAGGCCAGTTCATTCTACGTACGAGTTTCGGCCGTAGTGACGTCCAAGATTTTCTTGACCCACTGGTCCAAGCCTTCAACCCTAGGTGGTATCCATCGAGTTGCTGAAACAGAAAAAAGAAGGAGGGTCAATAACGATATAAAATGATCTCTGGTAAAAAAAGATTAAACAAGGAACTTACGTACGGTTTCTTGACTCCGGAAAGGATGAATCTGTTGCCATAATGATATCATTTGTGGAAACTGCAATGAACCAATCCATCTATCCACGGTAGTTGTCATCATCCATGCTAGATAGTAGAGCATGGTGTCACGTTTGCTAAAATTTACCATTCCCCCGCGGAAGATCTTTGGGGAATGGAGATACATTAACCGAGCTAGGGTTAGCTTCTCTCCCGTCTCCTGGCACAAATGCCGAAGACAAGTGATTTTCTTCCATACAGAAGGACTTACCTGTGCCAGGCTCGCTTAGTAGCAGACGAAAAATTCCATAATAATGGAATCGATCTCCCCGCTCAAAGAGAATGGACCCCATGTAAAAGGATACGTATAAAATGCATGAAACCCTTCTTAGGTAAGGTTACCCTCTCCGCTAGATCGGGAGCGATAATGTCTAAATCCTGCAACGAAAATATTCCTTCATAGCAAAAATACTGGAAGCACGGATGGAAGAAGTGTATCTGCCAACGGTCCATGTATGAGGGTTAGCAGAAGGAAACTTCTCTTCAAAGTCTTTGGTGGTAATCAGGTTCTTTGGGACAATGGTACTCACTATAGGGGGAGCAACATCGTTAGTTTTTCTTTTGTTCTTTAAAGAACTAGGTTTTCTTGAAGAGGAGACTATTTCTTTTCAGCAAAAGTGTTTTTTCTCTCAAAGAATGAAGTTGAGGAAAGGTTGAAGTCGGAAGGTGAGTTGAGTAAAGAAAGTCTTAGAAAATTCAAAGTGTCATGAAATGTAAAATTAAGGAAGTAGATGCGTATAAGTAATGGTTTAGGCGGCTAAATTCGTGGCCATAATTACCTCGATAACCGACAAAAGTTATGTTGAATCGTGGGATGACGCGTGTTCGAGGCATTAAATGTGGAGAGACGTGCGTTTAATCAACCCTCAGAAGCTTTTAGAGGGGGTTAGAGAAATTTCCGCCAAAAAGAATTTTTCTACCAACTTCCTAGCGATACGAAGTTATGTCACCGGAAAGTAGGGAAACTATCTACATAGGGTAAAATATGCTATGTTAAGTAATTGCATAAGAGGATGACACGTGGTACCGGAGGTAGAGGATAGCTAAGACCAAAGACAATTGTTCCGTTTGCTATCGGAGAGAATGATGCTCATAAAGATACAATAAATGACTGCCACCTGGTAGCATTTAATGGAGAATATTCTACAACATTCAATACACTGCCCGTTACAAGGAATTTCTCATTCATGATCACCGTTACACATTCTTCAATGACCCTCATAATTGACATTAAAAAGGGTACAACTATAAATAGTGAGCTTTGTTATCATTGTAAAGAAGACTTTTCTGGCAAACTTATGCTATAATCTACTCAAAGCTTTATACAAATTTACCTTTTTACTTTCTGATTTCATTACTGTTATGCCCGGAAGCCTTGCTCCCAGAACTAGTGTTTATGTTATTTCATCTTTATCTCAAGGCTAAGTATTGCATATTTCTTCAATTCTTTTATTATTTCAGGATCGAATTAATTTACTTTTCTAGAAATTACGTATAAATTCAACTGTACCATTTTACGGTTAAATAATTCTCACTCACAAGTTTTTCATATCAGTCGAAATATAATTTCAACTTTCAAATACTTCCTCCTTTCAACTTTAGCTTCAGTTGATTGTCCAAACATGTATTTCTTTCACAGAAAGGAGAAATCACAAGAAGTAAAAGAAAAAGAGGGACTCAAAAAATCAATCTATGTTCACATTATCCTATCTTTATTTGGAAGAAGGGAGAAGAAGAGAAAGGACTGAAAGAAGAGGATAGAGAAAACGGTGCAAAACATGGAATGTTTTTAGGGATGTACAAAAATCAAGTATAAACAAAAATTCAATTTGAAAAAGGTTAATCGTTTAATAGTGTCGATAGTGGTCTCAATTTCTCCTTCATTCTCTCTTTTGTCTCATTTCTTATACCAAACCCAGTGAGTTTTTCATTCGTCTTCGATTCATATCTCTATTTATCTCTCTGCTTCGATTCCGACTTTGTTCCAATCTTCATCCCAGCATCTCTCGGCTCAGGTAGCAATTGTTCTGTGCAAATTATATGAATGTCACTCGACTATCCAAATCCCTAGAGCAAACCAACATTCACTCTGGGAAATCCTTACCATAATACAATAATGATTCAAAAGTTGTAATTGCACATGAGCCATGATATCAACATGATATGTAAGTCCCAGATCTCGGAGACATCAATATACATATAAGTATCCAAAAGAATAACCCACTAGTCTAGTCATCAGCCACTCGATACACAGGAATACCTAAATCTCATTTGGAAATATTCCTATAAAAATTAAGAAATATCAACTGGCCACTACCAAAGTACTAGTGGGGCTCACCACTGCAGCTGAGGGAAGTCATGAAATCTAGTTGGACTCTCTTCCGTGTGAGGTATCTGTTGCAAAAGTAGAAAGGGCACACGTGGTCGAGGCATGAGTACAATCTTCTCACTCAATAAGTATCAATGAGAAGCCCGATAAATGCTAGGATAAGTATTTAAATCATGACATGCATATATATATTTATTTTTATTTTTAACTATATAATAAGTGAAAGTTGCTGGTACAACGAAGGGTAATTTTGGAGTTTCCGAGACACGTGTATGTTGTAATACGACACGGCCCTACTCCCTTTATTGTTCCTTCTCTCTCACACTCTGTATTGAGAACCTCCATTTTTCTGAGTTTACGTCTTATGTATTGGTTATCCTAAGGTACTTCTTGCTTTTCATTTCATGTCTTTTTCTTGTGCGTTTGATATATATGTTGAATTCTTTCTATAGGTTTCTATTTTTTGGGTTAAGACTTGTATGTTTTGGTCAAATTTAGTAATGGGTATCGATGCAAATAGTTTCTCTTGAGAATTGGAAAATGGGTATTTGCCCTCTTTCACTTGCATTCTCTTGCTTATGTCCTTGTGCTGCGCATAGGGCGACCAAGGGTAGAATAGTAACTTCATCGCTAGATTTCTTACTTCTTCCTTTTCTGATTTTCTCATTTGTTGCTTATTTTTCTCTTATTTTTTACCCTCTATATCTTCTTTGATTTTCTACTTCATTGCTTATTGTTGGACTGTTTATCGTCTTTGCATCTTTGAGTGCTTTATGTAAGTATTATTTGGGATTTTAATGGATGTTTTGAAAGAGTGTAATTGAACTCTAATATCATAGATGGACAGAATGACTGAAAGTTTGAAGCCTAGACATGAATATTGATGACTTAATACAAAAGTTCTTACCGAATGAGATCAGATCATGATATAATTGCCGGTAGGTAAAATATATTATCAATTATTTAAATTTATGGGACTACTGATAAAAATAACCCATTCAATATGCTTCTTTGACGCTCGTTAGCCTTGATTTCCGTTCTCTTTTTCTTTATATTCAGACCTTTAATTGTTCTTTTATTTTGATTTGGTTTCGGCTATGAACTCTGGTATTGATTTGACCTTTAATATCATAGTGTGAGTTCAATGAAACGATGAGGATATATTTTGTTTCATTCTTCTTGATCTGCATGCATGCAATTTTTTGTTTATTCAAGTACACCTAGTGACCCAGAAGAAGAATTTTAAGGATGATAGATGAAAACATCTCGGGGTGCATGGTTTTTTCTTTTCAAAAAGGGTTGAATTCAGGCACATGTCTCCTGATTAATTTCGTTCGTTCATGGTTCACGAAGAGAGCTAACATTTTTGTTCCTCAAAATTGTTTGTAGAGGGATCCCCTAATTCCTTGTTGATCAAGGATTACATGGTTGTATTAGCTGTACATAGACAACCACCGTTTGTGGCAAACGGTTGAAAATTTGAAGCCCAAACATGAATATTTCACGATCCAAAATCCCTCCAAGTCGTGATTGCACCTAACCCAACCCACTAGGCAAGCCAAGCAACAAATAACCAACTCGAATGTAAGATTATCAACAATCAATAAATAAAATGGTTGAACTCCATACTATATCCCAAAGACTGCTAGTACAAGTCATGAGCTACTAATATTAAGAGTACAACTCTTGAAAAAAGAAATAATACAATACTTGGTTGAAGTTTACATAAACAAAATTATAAGTCTTAAACTACCATTAACAAGTGGTAACTTGAATTGGATCACAACTACAACTTCAATGCCAACCTTCGTCATCCACAACAACTTAGCTCCAAGATCTGTACAGAAGGTGCAAAAGTATAGAATGAATACAGCCGACTCCATGTAGACAGTAAATATGCTGACTAACCTCGGTGAAGTAGTGACGAGGTTTCAGGTCAAGGATACTCACTTTACATAACTTGTACAGCTTAATAACATATATATATATATATATATATATATACACACACACACACACACACACACACACACACATCAACAATACCAAAATCTAAGGCTGAAGTCTATATAAGGCCATCTGTGCAGATAGAGAAGATATGCACAAGCATTGCAACCCACACACATTTCAACATATAGAGAAGATACGCATTTGATATCAAGTAACTGTTAGTAATTGCATATAGAGGAGATATGCATGAATAAACAAGTCAGGTTACACGGACGAACAAATAGAAAAGATATGTACCATGAATCACTTCATCAAGTAAAATAGCATATAGAGAAGATGTGTATAAAAAATATGTATATATTCCAGTCTTAGCATATAGAGAAGATATATGGTAAAAATCATGTATACATCCAAGGAGCTTACAAATAGAGAAGAGATGCAAAGCTCAACCACTGATCAGTTACCGTCAACCAGAAACTCATCAGTTTCTCACGACCTATGTGTACGCCATCAAGAGAGAAACATGAGAGGGAGACCTAGAGGGATGGATCCTTATCGCATGTTGCGGGATAACTCACGTGCCAATAATAACAATCGCATGGACAACTCATATGCTGCATGGAAAACTCATGTGTCATAATCAATGCACCATAAGGACAACTCATGTGCCATAATTATAACACCGCATGAATAACTCATGTGCTGTCAATCCAGTCCATCACACACAAGGCATATTCAAGAATACATGTATATAATCAAAGGAATGTCAAATCACATTGTCATGGATTGAGGAAAATAGCTTGCCAAAGTGTATGCATGTGCAAAGTGTACAACTACAGCGCGGGTATAACAAACAATAACAAGCCTCATGCTCAAATAGGGAATCCATGTCTGCATATGGTCTCTAGCATGATTCAAGAAGTTCACGCAGTCATACAAATATATATAACATGATAACAGGACGTATAGTATTCAAAACAAGGCATGATACAGCCTAAGGACCACTCTGGTCATAAATCCTACATAGTACCCCGAATATACGCCCGTCACCTCGTATATACATCGCTTCTCACACATTCCAGTTAGACATATAAGGTCATATCCAAAGGGTTATTCCCTCACAACAAGATTAGGAGAGATACTTATCTCATCCGGGCTAGACTTCAACCTCAAATAGAATAAAAACCTCGATCTAGTCCTCCAATCACACAAATTCAAGACAATCATCAACCATGAAAGTCAAACAATGCCATAGAAACGATCCCGATCCATAAGCTTTAATTTTTAAAGGATTCCCAAAAAGTCAACAAAAGTTAAGCCAGGCCCGCGTGCTCGAAATTCGAAATCAATACTAAATCTCGATGATGTCATAACCTCCCGAGTCTAAATATGTGATTAGATTCCGTAACTGAGTGCAAATAGATACTCAAATCCCAAAAATACACTCTCTTAAAGTGTAAGAAAAAATCCCAAATTTTATCTCAAAATTCCATGATTTTAGATATAGAAATTCATGGGAATTCATGGTATATGATCAAATTGAAGTAAAAATTCACTTACCCTCAGAATATGTGTGAAATTCACCTTCAAATTCGCCTTGTTATGTGTCACAACCCAAAACCAAACCGTCGTGATGGCGTCTATCATAGAATTAGGCAAGCCGACTACTCAGACATTTCCAACATTTTAAATCTTTGAAAGATGTGGAAACAGTTAACTAAAGGAAAAAATCTTTTGAAAACAGGATAGGAAGTCATAACTCAATACATAATCTCTCCCAAAACCGGGGTGCCACCAAGTACATAAGCATCAACATAAGGTTATAGTCTGATATAGCGTCTAGAAAATAAAACTGAAATATAAAATGAAAGATACGGGAGGAGAGTCAAGGTCTGTGAACGCGAAGCAGATACCTCGATGATCATCGAAGGTTCGGACTTCGCAACTCAGCAACCACCGTGACCGGAAGCACCTGACTCTACACACGAGGTGCAGGGTGTATCGTGAGTACAACTAACTCAATAAGTAACAAATCTAACCTTTGGACTGAAAGTAGTGACGAACGCAGTAGGTACAGTTCATTATAGAAATGACAGTATAGAAATATAGGCATGTTTGCAAGTTCATCAGATAAAAACTCAATACCAGTAAAATGAATCAACTCTGAATGATATGAAGGATATGACATTTCTATATCTACATGCCACTGTGCATGTTGTATGTGATGACTACAATAGAAGCCTCGCGTACTCATACTCTCAGAGTACTCAATCACTCAGTACTGTATATGGCCAATCCAGCCCAAGGAAGATCCATCCCAAATATATATACATCAACTGACAGTCAGTCACTCAGTACTGTATAAGGCCAATCCAGCCCAGGGAAAATCCATCCCCAAATATAAATCAACTGCGCTCACTGTGGGTGTGCAGACTCCGGAGGGGCTCCTTCAGCCCAAGCACTATAATAAGCCAGATCCATGCATAAATAAATAAAAACATGCTGCAGCGTGCAGCCGGATCTCATAAATATCACTCACAATCAGGCCCTCGGCTCACTCAGTCATCGATCTCTCCAGTCCTCCGGGCTCACAACACTCATACTAAGCAGCCCTAATCAATGATATGAGATATGCTAATACACAATAACAGAGACTGAGATGTGATATGAAGTGATAAATAAGACTGAATACATAACTGGAATTTAACAAATAAGTCAACATTAAAGAACGACCACTACGGGTCCCAATAGTACCGGCATATAGCCTAAACGTGATTCCTAGCATGAATCACAGCTCAAGTGCTCTAACACATAGAGTACAACAAGAACGTTCAGATAAAATGGCTAAATCACAATTTCTATGATGCACGCCCAAACGCCCGTCACTTAGCATGTGCTCACCTCAACATCTATCACATAATGCAAAATTCAGGGTTTGATACTCTCAGTACCAAGTTTAGAAGTGTTACTTACCTCAAGTTGTGCAAATCCCTACTCCGACAAGCCCCTGCCTCGCGAAACGGCCTCCGAATGCTTCAAATGTAGCCACAAACAGTTCGATACAATCAATACGAGATAAAGGAATCAATTCCATTAGAAAAATACTAAGCTCTTAATCAAAAGTCAAAAAGTCAACTCAAAAGTTGGTCCCCGGGCCCACGTCTCGAAATTCGATAAAAGTCATAAAATCCTAAAGCCCACTCAACCACGAGTCCAACCATACCAAATTTGACCAAAATCTGACACCAAATCATCACTCAAATCCCAAAATTAAACTCTCCAAATCCCTAGCCTCAAACCCCCAAATTACACCTCAAAACCACACAATCTATGTGGGAAATTCGATGGGGAAACATACTTATTGACTAAATTTCACCACAAGTGACTTTCCTCAAGAAACCCCTGGAAATCCTATACAAAAATCGCCTTAGGCCGAGTTTGCAAAGTCCAAAATGAGAGAAATCACGACCTCGAATTTAATGTTCTGTCCAGGGGTCTCGTACCTGTGCTTTACTTGATTGCATCTGCGGTCTCGCTTCTACGGATCTTCCTTCGCTTCTGCGAACCAGGACCTGTTGATACCCAATTTTTCCCTATGCATTTTTACATGCAAATACTTTCAAAATAACATATATAAGTATGCCCAAGTGTTTTAGTATTTTTTCTAATTTTTAAATCAATTTATTGCCCATTTTAGCAGTACAAAAACTAATAATTATTCTCAAAATTATCATTTTTGGTGAATAACTTATTTTATTCTCATATTTATACCAAAATGTAGCTAGGGTAATTTCTATACATTTTTACAAAATTATTTGGTATTTTCAAAGCCAAATTGCATATAATTGCAATTTTAGCCTATTTTCAGAATTAACAGCATTTTATAATTATGAAATTGGTTCAAATATTTTTAAATTAATATTTGTATATTATTAACTGATCCAGTACTTTTAATTTGTTTTCGAAATCATTTTTTTTACTATTTTTATAAATTAAAAGGGAAAAACTGGCTATTTAAAATATGGCCCCACTTCGTTTCAATTATGGCCAAAATTGATCCCCCTAATTGACCCAATTTCAAACCCTTAACAGACCAACCCAATTTCAATCCAAACCGCCTCCGACCCAACCAATTTAACCCGCCCGACCCTCTCTTCCAATCCAGGCCGTTGATCATTTTGATCAACGGCCACGGTCATTCCTTGCCTTTTTAATCCCCAAAGACTACCCTAATTCTCTTCTATCAGCCGCCTCTGAAATCCCTCTCCTCTCAAACTCTCTCGAACTCTCTCAAAACCCTAGCCTCTCTCATCATCTTCAACCTCAATCTCACTGGAATCCATGGACTCTCAGGCCATGGATAGCTTAAACTCATCTCCCTCTGCTCTTAAACACTTGGTATTCGAAGGTTCGAGGTCTGACCTCGAAGGTTTTCGTTCAGATCTTCGCCGATTCAAGGTTCTATGGCCATCTCTGGCCCAGCTCCGGCACACTATGGTGCTTTGAGCCTGGTTCTGACTTATCCGACTCAGATCGGACCTTTTCCGAGCCTTTCTCATTCTAGGGTTCTTCTGAAACCCTAACTATTTGAGGTTCTCTCCGATTTTTCTTAGATCTGTCACATATATGTGCTCTACTTGGGTTTTTAAACAATTTTCCCAATTTTTTCTTTCAAAATTATCTTTTAAAAATCACTTCTCTTCGATTTAGGGTTTTCTGAAAGGTTCAAAGTTTTTCTCCGACTTTTCTTTTCCTTTCTTTGTGTGTATTTGTCACGCATGTGCTTCTACTGCTTTCTTATGCTATCTCTCTACTATACATGTCCTTCTGTGCTTTGTTTTTCTATTGTGATACCTATATGTTCTTTTGCCATACTTTTTCGGTATTTTTGTGTTCTTCTACTGTATGTATTTCTTACTGAGTTCTTAAGTTTGTTTGCCTTCTACTGAACTTTGTTTGAGTTCTTCTAAAAGACCTCTTTAAACATATTTCCAGTACTGTGTCCTTAAGTGTTATTGTTTTCTCTTCTACTGAACCCTGTTTAAGTCCCTTCTAAAAGGTTTTTCTTAAAACATGTTTCTTCTACTACCATGTTGTTCTCTCATTAATGCTTCGAGTTAGTTTCTTGACTCTGTTTGCTATGAATTCTCTGTTGTATTTGCTTGTCTTCTCATGAGATTGTGAAAAAAAAATCTTTGAGCCTGTTGCCTCCTCATCTCTGTATTTGACTCGAGTCAGAAACCCTAGAATTTGGGGGGTTTCCTCCGAGTTTGGTCATGTGATCAGACTAGGGTTCTGTTATAGAACCCTGGACTCTTTCAGACTTATCTCTGAGTCTATGAACTAAGTTTGAACTTCTTTGTTTATGATTCTGAACTTTTAAATTCTTCTATGCTAGACTCTTCTACCGATTAGCATGATAATTCTTCATGCTTAAGTGTGGCTGTATGCTTTTATATGTGTGATGAATTCTTTCTTCCGAAAAGGTTTTCCAACTTATGATTGATTCAGAATCCTTTTTTTAGGTTTGATTGATTGTTACTAATTTTCCTTAAGTCAAAATCTTCCCCATCTTTCTGACTTGGTTCATTCATACAAAATCTTCAATTTTTGATTTACTAACTGTTAATTGATTCCCTTGCCTTATTTGCACAAATCGTGTACTATCAAGACTTTTTCCTTAAATATACCTCTATGTATTTACCCCTCTTGTACTGCTTTGAAAAGGTATTTGATTAATCTCTTTCCTTAATTATTTTTACCCGTTTGAAATCAGAATCTCTTAATTAAAGGGAAACCTTGTGAAATTGATTTTCAAACTATTTTCTTACCTATTTCTGCTTGCTTCCCACACTATGAAAGGGCATGACACTTCTGCACTTTCAAAAACAACACATTACACGATTATCACACATTACACACTTCAGACACTTATAATCTCACAGTTCTCTTCTAAACTCATAGCATTCTGACTACTTGTTTGCACTTTGGCTTTACAAGACTACTGCTTTCTTCTGCTTGTTTCCTTGAGACTGGTATGTTCTAGTTTTGGTTTAAGCATCATCCCAATGTGTTTACTTACAGCTTTTACATCCATGTCTATTTACTGTTTATGTGAAGTTTAAATGTTAATTAGCATGTTAATTTCCTTTCATCGATTTCTGCTGTGTATCCCTGCACCCCTGTTTCCCTCTATGTGCTTTGAGTTGTAGTTCAGAACATGGCAATATGCAAGTTATTGCCCATGTTTGGACTTGATCCCTTTGGGGATCCTAACTCCCAAAACAATGTGTTCTAACAGGCTGGTGGGGTGTGCCAGCACTTCCTATTGCTAGGTATGCCCACTAGCCTGTCTTTGCCACATCCCCTTTTCCCCTTCTCAGAATTTCTTCTATGCACTTACACTCATTCCTTGTTTCTAAGTTCTGCCCCCCTCCTGTGAGCCATATGAGTTCCCTATGAACTTGGACACTTGAGGGCTGGCCCTTCCACACTGCACTATGTCTCAATCTTGCAATGTATTTAGGTGTGAGCACTGCCCGGAGTCCATGAGGCTCTTAGGGAACTCTGACACACCCCAAATGAGAAAGGCTTTGGATCTTGGTCTTTGGAGTTGGTTTACTTTATGCTTCAGGCAGGAAACCTGAATCAGGCTCTCCTTGGTTGTAATTTTATTTTTTATGATGTAATTTCTTTATTTTATTTTGGTCTGTAACAATTTTGTAATAAACTTCTGGGGGTGATTAGTGAAAAAGGGAAGGGTAACCATGCATGCAAAGGGGTAGATATCATGTTCATAGGGAATATTTACACTTCTACACTCATGTATCCTGTTTTCAGCTTTCACTTCTGCATCTCATATAGAGACCATGTCTATAGGTTTCTGTACTTTTTGCACCTCATATAGAGACCATGTCTATAGGTTTCTGCACTTCTGCATTTCTATAGAGACCATGTCTATAGGTCATTTCTGAAATGCTGCATATCATATAGATAATATGCCTATAGGACTTCCTGAATTTTGCATCTGCATCTGTCACTAGGCAAACCTGTTTATAGGTTTAAATAACTAACAGCATTTTAGATACCATGCCTATAGGACTTCTGCACTCTTTTTTCGATTAAAAAAAATGTTTTAAATCAATAACGTCTAGAAAGCATGCCTATAGGAACCATCAACTAAATCTCAATCGTCCATTCGCTTATGAGTCTAAAATCAGTAGCAACAATAACGACTGCAGAATTTATATTCTAGTAATTGACAATTTCTTTCCCTTAAAATCGGTATACTTCTTTTCTGAAACTAATAGATATCATGCCTATAGGTTTTCGTTTAACACTTAGGCAAGCCATAGGGTAACTTGTAAATTGAATCAGATTCTATTAACTACAACAAGCAGGCAGGCCTGATTGGGGCTTCTTATCTGAAATATGTAATAGATCAGTTTGCCACAACTCTTAAGTTTAATCAGACCCTAATCAGTACGTGTAAGACCTGCACTATATGCTTCTTTTGTTTTTGAGGAGGTTTGTCTGAGCCTTTCTATCTGTTATGTGCTTCTCCCCATATTTGTTACATATGTGTTTTGATTGCCGCCTTAAAATTTTGTCCTTTGAAACTATTAAACCTCACACCCCTTCCCTTTAGGATTAGTAGTCCCAAATACCTCCGGGGCTGATAGGATTGGGGCGGATAATAGCATGCAATAAGAAAACGAGACTATTCCGCGCTTTAATACCTTAACGGGGTGGGAAAGGGTAGATATGGATATGATGACCACGCGATAACACCACGTGTATAAACGGTTAGCGGGTGTTGTGTGGGGTGATCAATATTATTTATAAACCTAGAACGCCCTTCCTTTACTTGTTTATCTTATCCAGAATTTCAAAACTATTTTTTTCAAACTTCAGCTTCTTTAACTTCTTTTAATTACTTACCACAATTATGTGAAAATTTCCCCTCTTTTACTTGTTTATTCAGAATTTTTAAAACTGCTTCTTCTCAAATTTCAGTCTCTTTGACTTCGTTTAACTGCAATTACTTGCAACAATTATGTGAAAACCCCTCCCCCCCTCATATTTGTAACTCCTATTTGTCTATTTGTTGTTTGCACTTAAAGTCACAACTATAGTATGGTCGGGAACCACACTAGTGGATCTCGAGGGGTGCCTAACACCTTCCCCTCGGGATAATTTCAAGCCCTTACCCAATCTCTGGTTTTCTAAATGAAAGTTCTTCTTAGTGTCCTAATGCACTTAATCATTAGGTGGCGACTCTTCAATTCAAACCCAATTCCCAAAAGGAAACGAGTTGTCCTCCCAAATGTCATAAACCCGATTTTGCGAGAAAAGGGAGCATCGACAGGAACCCAGCCCACCTCTGCTTCCGTGGTCTCTCATGCGCAGATGCGCATTCGCACCTGCAGATTTACTTCTGCACCTGCGCCTCCAGGCTTCCTCTCCCATATGCGCACCTGCGCTGCCACTCCGCATCCGCGACCTCGTAGGTGCGGAAAAATCCTTCGCACCTGCGGAATTCCCGAGTTCAAGCCAACTTTGCTTTTGCTCCACTCCAGCCGCACCTCCGGCATCGCACCGGCGGCCAACCCCTTGCAGGTGCGATCACACCAGAAGACTCCCAGCTTCAGCAATTCTCGAAGTCTCATATTCGAACCATAAACAATCCTGAATCAACCCGAGGCCCCTGAGACCGCAAACAAATATACCAAAAAGTCCTAAAACACAATACAAACTTAGTTGAGCCTTCACATCACATTAAATAATGTTAAAATCACGAATCGCGCGTCAATTCAAGCCTAATGAACCTTTTAAACTTCTATCTTCTACATCCGATGCCTAAACCTATCAAATCATGTCCGATTGATGTCAAATTTTGCACACGTCACAAATGACACCACGAACCTACCCCAACTCCCAGAACCCCAATCTGAGCCTGGTAACTACAAAGTCCACTCTCGGTCAAACTTCCAAATTTCCAACTTTTTTCCATTTCAAGCCTAATTAAACTACGGACCTCCAAATCACAATTCAAACACACTCCTACGCCCAAAATCACCTGACGGGGCTAACTGAACCATCAAAACTCCATTGCGGAGTCATTTACACATAAGTCAACATCTGGTCAACCATTTCAACTTAAGCTTTTAACTTTGAGACTAAGTATCCCAACTCATTCTGAAACCTCTCCGGACCCGAATCAACTACCCCAGCAAGTCACGTAACAACTGTAAAGCATAAAATGAGCAGTAAATGGGGGGAACGGGGTTATTACTCTCAAAAAGACCGGTCAGGTCATTACATCCTCCTCGTCTTAAATGAAAGTTTGTCCTTGAACGGGTCTAGAAACATATCTGGAGTCTCAAATAGGCGTGGATATCTTTTTTGCATCTCCCGCTCGCTCTCCCAAGTGGCCTCCTCAACTGGCTGACCTCTCCACTGCACCTTCACTGATGTTATATCCTTTGACCTCAACTTTCGAACCTGCCGACCCAAAATAGCCACCGACTCCACATCATAAGTCAAATCACCATCTAATTGAACTGTGCTGAAATCCAAAACATGAGACAGATCTTCGACATACTTTTGGAGCATAGAAACATGAAATACTAGATGCACACTCGACAAACTAGGTGGCATGGCAAGGTTGTAAGCCACCTCTCCAATCCTCTAAAGCACCTCAAACGGCCCAATATACCGAGGGCTCAACTTGCCCTTCTTCCCGAACCTCATAACACCCTTCAAAGGTTAAACCTTAAGGAAAAATTTCTCCCCAATCATGTAAGCAACATCACGAACCTTCCAATTAGCGTAACTTTTTTGTCTGGACTGCGCCGTGCGGAGCCGATCCTGAATGAATTTAACCTTGTCCAAAGCATCCTGAACCAAGTCAGTACCCAATAGCCTAACCTCACCCGGCTCAAACCAACCCACCGAAGATCGACACTGCCTCCCATACAAAGCCTCATGCGGAGCCATCCGAATGCTTGATTGGGAGATGTTGTGGTAGGCAAACTCCGCGAGCGGCAGGAACTGATCCCAAGAAATCCTAAAATAAATGACACAAGTGCGTAGCATGTCCTACAATATCTGCATAGTGCGCTCGCATTGTCTCTGTCTGAGGGTGAAATGTTGTACTCAACTCAACCTGGTTGCCCAACTCTCGCTGTACTTCTCTCCAAAATTGTGATGTACACTACGTGCCTCGATCCGAAATGATGTACACTGGCACACTGTAAAGGCGAACAACCTCGCGAATGTAAATCTCAGCCAACCACTATGTAGTCCCAAATAGAATGAAGTGCACGGACTTGGTCAGCCGATCCACAATCACCCAAATAGCATCAAACTTCCACGAAATCCTTGGGAGCCCAACTACAAAATCCATGGCGATACGCTCCCATTTCCACTCTAGAATCTCAATCCTCTGAAGCAATCCACCCGGCTTCCGATGCTTATACTTCACTTGCTGACAGTTTAGGCACCGAGCTACAAACCCCACTATGTCCTTCTTCATTCTCCTCCACTAATAATGTTGTCTCAAGTCATAATACACATTCGTGGCACCTGGATGAATGGATTACCACGAACTGTGGGCCTCCTCAAGAATCAACTCACGTAGCCCATCTGCATTAGACACACAAATTTGACCCTTCATCCTCAACACCCCATCATCCCGAATAGTAACATCTCCGGCATCACTATGCTGAACCGTGTCCTTAAGGACAAGAAAATGGGGATCATCATATTGGCTCTCTCTGATGCGATCATATAAGGAAGACCAAGAAACCACACAAGCTAGTACCCGACTGAACGTCAACTGCAAGCGGTCTCTCACCAACAAGAATGAATGCAAGGCTACCCATACTCACTGCCTTTCTACTCAAGGCATCGGCCACCACGTTGGCCTTCCCGGGATGATATAGAATGGTAATATCTAGTCCTTTAGTAGCTCCAACCATCTCCACTACCTCAAATTTAGATCCTTCTATTTGAACAAGTGCTGCAGACTCCGATGATCTATAATTACCTCACAAAACACATCATAGATATATTGCCTCCAAATCTTCAATGCATGAACGATGGCAGCCAACTCCAAATCATAAACAGAGTAGTTCTTCTCATGGGGCTTCAACTGACGTGAAT
This sequence comes from Nicotiana attenuata, assembly GCF_001879085.1. Taxonomy (NCBI): domain Eukaryota; kingdom Viridiplantae; phylum Streptophyta; class Magnoliopsida; order Solanales; family Solanaceae; genus Nicotiana; species Nicotiana attenuata. Next base: position 212,116 of record NW_017671154.1, on the reverse strand, counting down.
CATAAGCAATAACTCTACCTCCCTACATCAAGACAATCCCAATACCAATCTGAGAAGCATCACAATACACTGTATAAGAACCAGAACTTGAAGGTAGAACTAGAATTGGAGTTGTGGTCAAGGCGGTCTTGAGCTTCTGAAAGCTCTCCTCACACTCATTCGACCACCTGAAAGTAGCACCCTTCTGGGTCAATTTGGTCAAAGGCGATGCAATAGACGAGAAACCCTCCATGAAGCAACGATAATAACCGGCCAAGCCGAGAAAGCTCCGAATCTTCGTAGTTGAAGACGGTCTGGGCCAACTCTAAACTGCCTCTTTCTTTTTTGGATCCACCTGAATCTCCTCACATGACACCACGTGCCCCATGAATGCCACTGAACTAAGCCAAAACTCACATTTGGAGAACTTGGCATAATGTTGCTCCTCCCTCAACCTCCGCAACACAATCCTCAAATGTTGGGCATGTTTTTCCTGGCTGCGAGAGTACACCAGGATACCATCAGTAAATACTATGGCAAACGAGTCAAGATAAGGCTGAAATGCACTGTTTATCAGGTACATGAATGTTGTTGAGGTGTTGGTCAGCCCAAAAGACATCAAGGAACTCATAATGACCATAACGGGTCCTGAATGTTGTCTTTAGAATATCCGAGTCCTGAATCTTCAACTGGTGATACCCAGACCTCAAATCAATCTTAGATAACACCCTCGCTCCCTGAAGCTGGTCGAATAAATCATTAATGCGCGGCAAAGGATACTTGTTCTTGATTGTAAATTTGTTCAACTGCCTATAATCGATGCACATATGCATGGTTCCATCCTTCTTCTTCACAAACAGAACTGGTGCTCCCCAAGGCGACACACTAGGCCTAATAAACCCCTTATCAAGAAGTTCTTGAAGCTGCTCTTTAATTACTTCAACTCAGTCGGTGCCATATGATAAGGAGGAATAAAAATGGGCTGAGTGCCTGGTACCAAGTCAATACCAAAGTCAATATCCCTGTCGAGCGGCATGCCCGGCAGGTCTACAGGATTAAACATCCGAAAAGTCTCGTACCACCAAAACAAAATCAATAGTAGGGGTATCAGCACTAACATCCCTCATAAAGGCCAAATATTCCCAACCATCCGTTGGGCCTTCAAATATAAAATCACTCTGCTGGGAACATAACCTAGAGAACATATCCACTCAATCCTTGGCAACCCCAGCATCGCCAACGTCACGGTCTTAGGTGACAATCCAGAATAGCATGATATGGAGACAACCAATCCACACCCGAGATCACATTGAAATCAACCATAGAAAGTAATAAGAGATCAACTCTAGTCTCCAATCCCCCAATAGTCACTATGCATGACCGATATACACGGTCCACAATAATAGTATCGCCCACTGGCATGGATACATGAACAAATGAAACTAGGGACTCATGGGGCATATCCAGATAACGAGCAAAATATGATAATCCATACAAATAAGTGGAACTAGGGTCAAATAGTACAGAAGCATCTCTGTTGCATACTCAGACAATACATGTGATCACTGTGTCTGAAGCGAACGACATCTAGTCTGGCAAGAAAAACATAGAATCGAGCTTGGCTGCCACCTGATCGGCCTCCCCCTCTAGGGTGACTGTCGCGCCCCCTTTTCCTCGCGAAATCGGGTTTATGACATTTGGTATAGGACAACTCGTTCCTTTTGGGAACTGGGTTTTGCATTTGAAGAGTCGCCACCTAATGGTTTAAGGTGCATTAGGACACCAATAGGGTTCAATTCTAAGTTTTGTTTGAATAAACAAAGATAGGGTAAGGGCTTGAAATTATCCTAAAGGGAAGGTGTTAGGCACCCCTCAGGATCCACTAGTGTGGTCCCGGCCAGACAATTGATTGTGAATTTATGCAATTTTAGCAAATAGACAAGTATGGACTCAAATATTAGGGGGGATTTAAACACATAAGGGACAGAACAATTAAAAGAAAGTTTTAAAAGAAGTTTGCAAATAAAGCGAAGGGGGGGGGGGGGTCCTAGGTTTATTAAAAATATGGATCACATCAATGCAATACCCGGTAATCACTCCTCAAAAGAGGGGCTACACGTGGTATTAGCGCACCGGTCATCATATCCATATCTACCCTTCCCACCCCGTTAAGGTATTAAAGCGCGGATTGGTCTCGATCGCCATTGCATGCTATTACCCATCGCATTCCTATCAGTCCCGGAGGAATTTAGGACTACTATTCCTAAAGGGGAGGGATATTTGGCTGATTTTGGTTTCAAAAGGTAAAAATCTATGGCGACATACAAAACAAATAATACTGCATGTTAAGGGAAACATGTAAACAAGTAAAGGCTCATGGATACCTCCTCAAACAAACACATAAATAGCATGACTTGCACATACATTAAATGTTCGATTAAAAATACTAAAGACGAGGGGAGTTCAATTGTTGAAGCAGACCAACTTAATACATAACTCAGATAAGAAGTCTGAATCAGGCCTGCCTGCTGGTTGTAGCAATTTCAAAAGGCGGATTCAATTTCATTGTTATTACCCTAAGGCTTGCCTAAGTGTTTGGGTGAGCTTCTAGGAACATAGTATCTACTTACTGATTTAGAAGTGTGGCAAAGCAGAACAACTTTTAAACGAATGGTTTGAGACCCTATAGGCATGCTTGCTAGACCTCGTTAAATAAGGAAATTAGATTATTTAAAACTGATTCAGAATAAGCTGATTTTAAAACAAACTAGTTTCAGATTCTGCAGGCGATGGTATCTACTATTACTGATTTTAAACTCTATGGACATGATATCTAACATTGAATGTGAATAGAAACGAACCAGATTTTTTTTACTTACTTTGGGAATCCCTATAGGCATGATTTCTACGAAGGGGTACTGATTTTAATGATATCTGATTATAACCATTTAGATCCTAATAACATGGTATCTAAAATGCAGAATTAAACATGCATAATCTAAAACAACAGATCCTATAGACATGATTTCTATTGTGGCCATTTTTTAGTTCCTATAGGCATGATTTATACGAAGGGGTATTGATTTTAATGATATCTGATTTTAACCATTTAGATCCTAATAACATGATATCTAAAATGTAGAATTAAACACGCATAATCTAAAACAACAGATCCTATAGCCATGATTTCTACCCTCAAGCATGTATAATTCCCAACCTTTTTCACTAGCCAACCCCAATGTTTATAACAGAAATTATTACAGACCCAGTAATGAATTACATCAAAAAAGTACAAAGAAAGGTTACAACCATAGGAAGCCTGATTCTTGACTTCCTTTCTGAGTTATGGAATAAACCACCTCAAATGCCATTGATCCAAAGCCTTTTTCAGACTTGAGTGTGTCAAAGTTCCCTAAGGGTCTCAAGAGGACCCCGGGCAGTGCTCACACCCATGTTGCATAACCAGAATAGAGATGAGTGCAGTGTGGAAATGCCAGCCCTTATGTGTCCAAGTTCAGAGGGAGCTCATGGGTCCCAAGGCAAGGCTCACATAAAGGGGGCAGACCTTAAGTTCTAAGAAGATAGTAAAAGTGAAGGAACAAAGTTTTTTTTACAAAAAACTGAGGGAATAAAGGAGAGGGGAAAGGGTGATAGGGAGACAGCCATTAGCATTTTCACAGAGTTAATGACTCCATACAAATGGGTCAGGGGTTGGGAATCCATTGAAGGAGCCAATGTACTTAGGCATGGGTTAGCTTTGGGTATGCACAGTAATGGAAAGTGCTGACATGCCTGTAAACCAATCAGAATACACAACATCTAGAGGAAACATGGAGGTTATCATCCCAGGGGATCAGGTTTGGGTCATGCACAGCAATGTCCAATGCTGTCATGCCCCAAACCAACCACAAGTATTAAACACATTGGGGTAGGGGTTTAGGATCCATAAGTCATGATACATTAACAGAAAAAGGGGAAATTACAGCATGCTTAATAATGGTAATGGGTTAAATACAAACGGTAGACAAACAATGATGCGAGAGACAGTAAATAAGCATGTTGTTGTTGGTGCAGAAGCTTAATTAGAACATACCAGTAAAATGCAGATGCACAGAAAAAATAAGCAAGTTTTCCACAGCCTAGCCTTGGCTTTCAGCCGGCTAGGTAAGGCAGCAATACAAGTAGTAATAGAGAAAAGAGAGACATTTAGTGGAGTGTGTGTCTGAACTCAAGTGTTTTATGCCTTGTGTTCGTGTTTTGAAAGAAAGAAGTATAGGGTATTTATAGCTTTCTGAAAACGAGTAAAAGAGAAGTAATAAGCTACAAACATGGAAACAATCACAATTCAGAATCAATTATACAATTGATTGCCTTTAATTAAGGGATCGTTTGCTTAACGGGCAGTGACAGGTTCAAAATATGGAAAGAAATCAATTTGTAAGCATGCTGATAGTTGCCATATAAGAAGTAGTAGAACATTAAGTAAGCAATCGAGTCTATGTACAGAAATACACTAATTTTGGAAAGAATTCAGTAAGGCAAGACAGGAAAAGAAATCAATTAACCTTAACAGGCGAGTGAAATCAAAATTTCACAAAGGAAAAGTTTGAAATCAGTCACAAAATTGAAGGTCAATCAAAGAAGGAAACTCAGCACATAAATAGAGTGCACAAACACTAGACACGCGAGGCCAAACTATTGGCAAAAAGAAACAACATGAAATAATAGCACAAAGTTAGCAGACAGCAAACATTCAAAGCATGATAGTCATGTAGGTCAGGTCACATTGAATCAGTAGTGAAGAAACATAGAATATCAAAGCATGCGAAGATCTCACAGTAGCAGGTGAAGAAAACCACCTTTGAAAATTTAGGGTTTTGAGCATAACCGAGTTTTAGAGAAGATAGAAATCCAGAATCAGAAGAATCACACAAAGGAATAAGAGATTTTGAAATAAAGAACTTCAAATCGAGTCATGTACTTAAACGAACGGTCTCAGACCCAAAGCCATAGGGTTTTCAACAATAGTAGAGTTTTAAAAGAGGATAAACAAGCGAATCAGACAAAACTCAAACAAACAGGCATTCGTCTAATAAACAGACAAAATAAATTTGGGCTTTTAACATGCAAACCCAGGTAGAAGAACGATATAAGCAAACATAGCAAAATATGTCCAGAAAATCAGACAAAAGTTTCGAAATAACTTAACAAGAAAACCCTAATCGGAAAAGATAAAGAGTTTTGAAAGCGGAGTTTTAAAAGAAACTTCGAGAAAAAACACTTAGAAGTTCAAAGCAAACATAGATCTGGAGCAGATCTGAAAGAAATCAAAAGAACCTTAGAGATTAGGGTTTCAAAAGAACCCCAAATGATGAGAAAGGCCTTGAAAACCATCGATCTAAGCAGGAGAGTCAACAGTTTGACTCGAATAGACATGGCTGGCCAGAGAAAGGTCAGAGACGACCGGAGAACTGTCATCGAGCAAAGACTGGACAAAACCCCTTCAGGATCTGGTCATGAGACAACAGAAAAGAACACGTTGAAGCCATGAGAGGATGATACAGGTCTTCGATGACCTTGGAAGTCCATAGATTAGGGCGGATTAGGGTGGCGGCGGCTAGGGTTTGATGGGGCTGTAGAGAGAATTTGGGAGAGGAGGGGTTTCAGAGGCCGCGGATTATGAAGAATGAAAAGGGTTTGGGGGTCTTTGGGTTTAATTACGAAAGGATTAATGGGAGCCGTTGATCTAAACGATCAACGGCTGGGACTAAATGGGAGTCCGGGTGGGTCATTTAAATGGGTTGTAGGTCGGTTTGAATGGGAATTGGGTCAGGGTATTTGGGATTCAAATTGGGGTTCAGTTTGGGCTATAATCGAAATAAAATGGGGCTAACATTTAAATAGCCAATTTTCCTATTTTGATATACAAAAAATAATAAAATAAATTAAAGGTGCTAAAATGATTTATAATACATAACTATCAAATAAAAAATACTAGACTCGATTTTTATAGATATAAACGCAATTAAACCTAAAAGAGGCTATATTGCAATTATATGCAATTTAGCTTTAAAAATGCTAAATAAATTTGTAAAAATATGTAAAAAATATCTTAGCCATACTTTAGTATAAATATGAGAATCCAATAAATGAATCACCAAAAATGACAATTTTGGAAATATTATTGGGTTTTTTATGAAAATAGAGGAATAAATTGGTTTTAAAATCTTTAAAAAATAAGGAAAAATGATAAAACATTTGGACACACTTATATATGCATACGTATGCTATTTTGAAAGTATTTTGCATATTGAAAATATATAGGGAAAAATTGGGTATCAACAGCTGCCCTTCTTTACCCGGGAAGGATGAAAGAGTTGTCGGGTAAAGATATGATGGCCAATTTTGACCGAGCGGAACGGTTTGAAGAGTTTTAGGCTGCGCCCTGGCTTCTGGGCTGCCTAAATATCCCTAGTTTTACAAGAATCAGTCCATATGTAGTTCGAGGTCTGTCGGCGGAGTATGCCGATGGAGACTTTTCAAGAACGGACGCAATATCCAGGACGGGGTGAGTGGTTAAGGCCTGATAACGCAAATAAGCAATACGAGCATATATTGTGCGTAAATTTAAACATGATGCAAATTCCCGTCGGACCATGAAGGTTGTCTTTGGACGGTTAGGATGACGTCCTTAGACCATGATGTCCTGGGCCATGAAGCGTATAATGAAGGATTCGCAGGCCATGAAATTATGCTCTCGGGCTATGAGGATGATGCCTCCGAACCATGATGCCTTTGAATGATGATATGCAAAAGATTAAAAGGGTCCTCAGGCCATGACATGGTGTTCTCGGGCTATGAAAATGGTGCCTCCGAACAATGACGCCTTTGGATAATTTGGCGATCTTTCAACCTATGAGATGCAGTTTTTTTTTTGGCGATCTTTCAGCCCATGCGATGCAGTAGGTGGCGATCTTTTAGCCATGCAAATGCAGATGAAGTGGCAATCTTTCAGCCATGCAAATGCATAAGAGGTGGAGATCTTTCAGCCCATGCAAATGCAAATGAGGTGGCGATCTTTCAGCCATGCAAATGTAGATAAAGTGGCGATCTTTCAGCCATGCAAATGTAGAAGAGGTGGCGATCTTTCAGCCATGCAAATGCAGATGGGGTGGCGATCTTTCAGCCATGCAAATGCAGATGAGGCGGCAATCTTTCAACCATGCCAATGTAGATGAAGTGGCGATCTTTTAACCATGCAAATGCAGATAGAGACAGCGTTTAGTCTCGGAAGGCAGAATGGTAGCCTTATGCAATGCAGAAAAATGCAGATAGAGACATCGTTTAGTCTTGGAAGGCAGAATGGTAGCCTTATGCAAGAAATAAAAGGGCAAATGGTAATAGGGCTTTTCTTAGCTGATAGCAGATTGCGATATCGTGACTGCTGGGGACACTGTGACACACGGAATGTCACTGGTGTGTGTGGATAGCAAATGTGAGTAAACGCAACGGTTCTGGGAGTTGTATTCTGAACAATGTTTGTCTCGTGAGTGTATAGTATGTTTGATGATTTCGCAATCCAAGTGCCTGCATCCAAAGAAAAATCGTGAGTTTTGTAAAGGGGGGAGGTTAGTTCGTATCCCCGCTGGCTATGCTTGACCTGCTTGGCTTTGATCTGGTGATATTGTATGTATCATTGGGATAGCATTGCTAAACAAGGCAATTTCAATAATAAACATGCGTGAGTTTGTAAAAAGTGCGACATGAACGTATAGTTAAATAATAATTTTTAGATGGACCGACGACTGTGACGTGGTTCGGGACATTGCAACCTTTCTTGCTATGGAATTTTGAGGGCCCCCCTCAAAATTCTACCCCAGTTTAAATGGATTGATGCTCCTGACTGATGCTTGCGACGATCCGGCTGAAATTGCTTCGGAATTTTGAGGGTCCTCCTTAAAATTCTGCCCCAGTTTCCAATTGTACGGGGGGGGAGGAATGAAAATTTTATTGAGTTGTGACCGAACCCATAGGGCTGCCTACGTATCCCCTCTTAAACGGGAATCAGGCCAGGCGTAGTTCAATTTACATCATAGAGGAAAGTATAAACATTACACATAGTAACGCTTGACTGCATCTGAATTAATCGGCTTTGGCCAGACTTCCCCGTCCATTTCTGCAAGTATGAGGGCTCCTCCTGTCAGAACCCGGTGAACCATATATGGACCTTGCCAGTTGGGAGAGAACTTCCCTTTGGCTTCATCTTGATGAGGAAAAATTTTCTTTAACACCAGCTGCCCTGGTGCGAACTGTCTTGGCTTGACTCTTTTGTTGAAGGCTATGGACATTCTATTTTGGTAGAGTTGACCATGACATACCGCGTTCATTCTTTTCCCATCTATAAGAGCCAGCTGCTCGTAACGACTCTTCACCCATTCTGCATCGTCGAGCTCAGCTTCCTGTATGATCCTTAGGGAAGGAATTTCTACTTCGGCGGGAATGATGGCTTCTGTACCATAAACCAGCATATAGGGGGTTGCCCCAGTGGATGTGCGGACTGTGGTGCGATACCCCAATAAAGCAAATGATAACTTCTCGTGCCACTGCTTATGCTTCTCTATCATTTTCTTCAATATCTTCTTGATATTCTTGTTGGCGGCTTCTACGGCTCCATTCATCTGAGGCCTGTAGGCTGTGGAATTCTTGTGTCTGATCTTAAAAGTTTCACACATATCTTTCATCAAGTCACTGTTGAGATTGGAGCCATTATCGGTAATGATTGACTCTGGAATCCCGAATAGACAAACGATGCGGTCGTGAAAAAAGTCTGCCACGACTTTCTTGGTTACTGCTCTGTAAGATGCTGCTTCGACCCATTTGGTGAAATAGTCGATTGCTACTAAGATAAACCTGTGCCCGTTGGAAGCGTCAGGCTCGATTTGTCCAATAACATCCATTCCCCAAGCGGAAAACGGCCATGGTGATCTTGTTGCATTAAGCTCATTTGGAGGTACCTTTATCATGTCTGCATGTATTTGACAGCGGTGGCATTTCCGGACATACTGGATGCAGTCTGTTTCCATAGTCATCCAAAAGTAACCAGCCTGGAGTATCTTCTTTGCTAAGACAAAACCGTTCATATGTGGACCACAGGTCCCAGCATGAATTTCCTCTAGCAGTTTGGATGCTTCCTTTGCGTCAACACACCTTAGTAGTCCCAAATCAGGAGTCCTCCTATATAGGATTCCTCCGATGTAAAAGAAGTTGTTGGATAATCTCCGCAGTGTGCATTTCTGAGTGGGATTTGCAAGTTCTGGGTACTCGCCTTTTGCCAAATATTCCTTGATATCATGAAACCAAGGCTTTCCATCTGCTTCTTCTTCGACATGGGCACAATAAGCTGGCTGATCATGGATCTTTACTGGAATGGGATCAATGCAATTCTTGTTTGGATGCTGTATCATGGGGCCAATGCATCGGCGAACATTCTGAACTCTGGGAACGTGTTGGAATTCTGTCTTTGTGAACCTCTTTCTCAATCCATGTACGTGATGCAAATACGGGAGTATCTTGGAGTTCTTGGTTGCCCATTCTTCTCGCAACTGATGTATGAGTAGGTCCGAATCCCCAATCACTAACAACTCTTGAATGTTCATGTCAATGGCCATTTTGAGCCCTAGGATGCAAGTTTCATATTCGGCCATATTGTTGGTACAGGGAAACCTGAGTTTGGCGGACACTGGATAATGCTGACCGGTTTTTGATACCAAGACTGCTCCTATGCCAACTCCTTTGAAGTTTGCTGCTCCGTCAAAGAACATTCTCCAACCATCATAGGACTCCGGAATATCTTCTCCTACGAATGATACCTCTTCATCAGGAAAATACGTTTTCAGGGGTTCGTATTCTCCATCTACGGGATTCTCGGCAAGGTGATATGCCAGTGCTTGTCCCTTGACCGCTTTCTGAGTTACATAGACAATGTCGAACACACTCAACAAGATTTGCCACTTGGCTAGCATGCCAGTGGGCATGGGCTTTTGAAAAGATGTACTTTAAAGGATCTATCCTTGATATGAGATATGTAGTATAGGCACAGAAGTAATGCCTTAGCTTCTGAGCTACCCAAGTCAAATCACAGCAGGTGCGCTCCAAAAGAGAATATCGGGCCTCGTACGGAGTGAACTTCTTACTGAGATAATAGATGGCCTGTTCCTTTCTTCCTGTTTCATCACGTTGCCCCAGAACGCAACCGAAAGCTCCATCCAATACCGCAAGGTAGAGTAATAGGGGTCTACCTGGCTCAGGCGGGACCAAGACTGGTGGTGTTGACAAGTACTCCTTGATTCTGTCGAAGGCCTTTTGACAGTCATCGGTCCATTTGGTAGCGGCATCCTTCTTCAACATCTTAAAGATTGGCTCACAGATAACCGTGGACAGTGCTATGAACCGGCTGATATAGTTAAGTCTTCCCAAGAAACTCATCACGTCCTTCTTGTTCTTTGGCGGTGAGAGTTCTTGAATGGGTTTGACCTTTGATGGATCCAGTTCTATTCCTCGGCAGCTCATGATAAACCCAAGAAACTTCCCAGCAGGAACCCCAAATGCACACTTTGCGGGATTTAGTCTCAGGTTGTACCTCTGTAATCTGTTGAAAAACTTCCTCAGATCTTCCATATGATCGATGGACTTCTTGGACTTAATGATGACATCATCCACATATACCTCAATTTCTTTATGTATCATATCGTGAAAAATGGTAGTCATGGCCCTCATGTAGGTGGCCCCTGCATTCTTTAGGCCGAACAGCATCATTTTGTAACAATACATTCCCTACGGCATAATGAAAGCCGTTTTCTCAGCATCTTCCTCATCCATCCAGATCTGATGATAATCGGCGAAGCAATCAACGAATGACTGTAACTCGTGCTTGGCGCAATTGTCGATCAGGATGTGTATATTTGGCAAGGGGAAGTCATCTTTCGGACTGGCCCGGTTGAGATCCCGGTAGTCGACACAGACTCTTACCTTCCCGTCCTTTTTTGGTACTGGTACAATGTTGGCTAACCATGTCGGGTATTCTACTACCCTGAGAACCTTAGCTTTGACTTGCTTAGTGACTTCTTCCTTGATTTTCAAACTCATGTCAGGCTTGAATTCCTGAGCTTCTGCTTTACCGATGGACATGTCGGGTCGGTTGGCAATTTATAGGCCACAATAGATGTACTTAGACCAGTCATGTCATCATATGACCAGGCGAATATGTCCTCATATTCCCTTAGAAATTCTGTGTATTCCTTCTTCTCTGACGGCGATAAGTTAACGCTGATTCGCGTTTCCTTGACATTCTCTGCATCTCCCAAGTTAACAATTTCTGTCTCGTCCAGGTTGGACTTAGGTCGATTTTCAAAGTTCTCTACTTCTTTAACAATCTCCTCTGGTATGTCATCCTCTTCTGAGTCAATGTCTGTTTGTTGCGTCATCTCATTGCATGTCACAGTCATTGGTTCATCAAGATAAGTAATAGTAATGCTATATAAGTAAAGTAATGAGAGAAAAATAATAATGAGTGTCGATTCATAAGAAAAAACCGAAATGCTTTGATAAATTTCATAATTTTTTCAAACATTGAAGATCTTATTTGCGGGAAACGAAAAAAATGCGAAAAGAAAGTCATTTAGTAAATAAAAACAGTGCATGATGCTTGTATTAGCCTTGCTACCCTGAGGCTCGTCGGGCTCTGGTTGTCCTGATGGTCCAGTTATTGAGGCATGCTCCTCTTCTCACAGCCTGTATGGAAGGGCTTTCCTCCCCCTCCTCCTCGAGAACAACACAGCAATCCATATCATTGTCTTCTAAGAACAAGTTCTTTAGGACTAAGAGGAGGAGTGGGTGGAGGGCCCCTGGATCTCGTGGAATAGGATGATGTTGCTAGAGTGCACGAACTAACCTTTGGGGGAGGGGAATAAAAAAAAGTAAAAACAAAAAAGGTAACCAAGTTAGTGAGGATCATAAAAAGTATTGCGATATTTAAACACATAGTGCAGGAATGTAAATCGCGTCCTAATTTGGGGACCTCTTTGTGCACGAGGTAGGCCTAGCGACAAATTAATTTGGAGAGCTCAGAATGCTAAATGCCTCATTTTATTGATAGAAAATAAGACGAATCCCAAATCGACACTAAACAACAGGAAATAAAAGTCACTAATGGCCATTGGCCTTATTACATTTTATAAAGCGAAAGGATAAACTCTTATCTACTTGGTCCCTGAAGGACCTTCCCCAGATTCGGCATCCTTGGCTCCGTCGAACAGCTTCCCCAGCTCGCGAAGTCCCAACAATAGGTAAGCCTTGGCTAGATGTCCGCCTTCATTTCTTTCAGCATTCTGATAGTCTTCGACCCTTTTGAGAAACTTTCTTTCCAACTCCACTATGCCTTGCTCCAAGTATCCCAGAGTCTTGTTGGCACAGACAGCCATGTCCTTCCACTACTCAGTTAACTTCTGATTGGCTTCTTGTATCTCACGGTGCTCGCTTTCGCACTCCCGGATCCTCTTGCGCAGTTGGTTGTATTTGACCTGTGCCTCGGCCTTTTCATCTATGATCTTGTGACCTCGAACAAACCCAGGCTGGCCCAGACCATCATGATTATCCTCCAACCAGCCTGAATAGTAGGGAGCAAAAACAGCGTGGTATCTATTTGGCTCGATGGTATCCCTCCCCATGACGATCTTGCAGTGCCACATATGCTGAGCTTGGCACTTGTAAGGGTTATCATCATCCTGGAAGTCAGCCCGGAAGTGACTCATCTTGTCGACCTTGGGTACAACCTGCTTCCTACCAGCTTGCCTCATAACCCGGAGAGGGACGTAAGGGTATGTTCCTCTCAGACCTATCAATATCAAGAAAGGTGCATCTCTGGATCGGGCGATGAACTCCTCGGTCGGAAACCACTCGAACATCCATTGTACTTGGTCCTCAGTCAGATTCTCGAAGAGCTCGATCCATTCTCTAGCATTCTCCGGTTGGGCGAACATATTGGGCATGTAATTCATTCGCTTCGGATGATGGAAAGCGATATGATCATCCCAGTCCCTTCGCTGAATCTCTTGTCGGTATTCACTCTTTTGGAGTTGCTCCACGAGCCAAAGTTGAAGTAGCAAATTGCAGCCTTCGAAGTGTTTGGCTCCGTGTTGACACTTCTCTAGGGCTCGGTATATTTCTGCAATGATCATGGGCACAATGCTGAATGGTTGCCCGCCAATTCCTTCCATTAAGGTCTTAGTTACTATAGCCAGTCTGGTGTGGATTCTTGCTTTCTTCATTGGAAACACGATCAACCCCAGGAAACAAAACATGAATACAAAGACCCTTCGGTGAATATGCCCTATGATGTGATGGCAAACTCGTCAGGATAGGTACGGTAAGATTTGCTGTGACCGTACCTCTCATACAAATAGTCAAAGGGGATATAGGATTCTTTTAGGCATGTCAGTTCTGGATTCTTCTTCAGACCCATCATTTTGAGGAAGCCCCTGCCCTTGCGGTTCTCAGACATCAACAAACCCGGAGTTTCCCACACTATACCGGCCAATCCTCCTATCTCCACTAGCAAGGGTGTCATTTCAATGTCTCCGAAGCGGAATACAGCCCTCTCACAATCCCAGAACAAAGTAGCAGCTTCTATGATCTTGTTGTTGGGTTGTATTTCCAAGAGAGAAGGTAGGTTTCCCAAATATTTCCGGACAAGAGTTTGATCACTAGAGTGAAGATCTTTCCACTAGCTTAGTAGTTTTGGGTGGATGTTGGTGACCATGCCGAATCTAGAGACTTCGTGCCTCATATTTCTGCAAGACAAATAAGGTTAGGCCCTTATCCCCATCGGACTCGGCTATTTAATACCAATAATTAGCATGAAACATTTAGTTCTCCAAACAAATGCACAGACGTGGTAGTGTCCGTTTGGGTTTAGGGAAACCCAATGGACTTTGGACAAGGCTATCTTAAAGAGTCATTATGCGGACAACATAACTGACTCGGTTAGGTTTGACCATGATACATGCATAGTTTAAATAGAGTAAGGTTTCTATGGGGTTTTAGACTGGTACCCTTGAGCGGACAACTCAAGGGGGAGAGGTACGGAACCACCGACTACACCGTTGATCGACTGGTTTTACCGTAAATATGCCTTTTTCGAATTTAGGGGGTGATAATATGGGAAGAGCGCAACCACTCATTATAAGCGTTGCTATGGTATTTGTTTGGCACGAGTGGAATATGATGTTGAGCATGATTATGCAATAATTAAAAGCATGTTGTCACGTATTTCCACGTTAAGAAAGTAGTAAATACAACAGTTTCATAATTTAAAGCAGTAGTAAAGGAAACAAACAAAGAAGACAAGTCAGTTTTGCAATTGAAAAGGAAATTGAATGCTTAAAGGAATTAAACAAGTAATTGCACATAAGGGAGGGTACAAATTCACAATAACAATTTGAAATGGTAAAAGCCTAAATATCCCCAACAGAGTCACCTTGCTGTCGGGCCCCCTTTTCCTCGCGAAATTGGGTTTCTGACATTTGGTATGGGACAACTCGTTCCTTTTGGGAACTGGGTTTTGCATTTGAAGAGTCGCTATCTAATGATTTAAGGTGCATTAGGACACCAATAGGATTCAATTCTATGTTTTGTTTGAATAACCAGAGATAGGGTAAGGGCTTGAAATTATCCTAAGGGGAAGGTGTTAGGCACCCCTCAGGATCCACTAGTGTGGTTCCCGGCCAGACAGTTGATTGTGAATTTATGCAATTTTAGCAAATAGACAAGTTTGGGCTCAAATATTAGGGGGGATTTAAACACATAAGGGACAGAACAATTAAAAGAAAGTTTTAAAAGAAGTTTGCAAATAAAAGGAAAGGGGGGTCCTAGGTTTATTAAAAATATGGATCACATCAATGCAATACACGGTAATCACTCCTCAAAAGTGGGGCTACACGTGGTATTAGCGCACCGATCATCATATCCATATCTACCCTTCCCACCCCGTTAAGGTATTAAAGCGCGGATTGGTCTCGATCGCTATTGCATGCTATTACCCGTCCCATTCCTATCAGTCCCGAAGGAATTTAGGACTACTATTCCTAAAGGGGAGGGATATTAGGTTGATTTTGGTTTCAAAAGGTAACAATCTAAGGCGACATACAAAACAAATAATAATGCATGCTAAGGGAAACATGTAAACAAGTAAAGGCTAATGGATACCTCCTCAAACAAACACATAAATAGCATGACTTGCACATACATTTAAGGTTCGATTAAAAATACTAAAGACGAGGGGAGTTCAATTGTTGAAGCAGACCAGCTTAATACATTACTCAGATAAGAAGTCCGAATCAGGCCTGCCTGCTGGTTGTAGCAATTTCAAAAGGCGGATTCAATTTCATTGTTATTACCTTAAGGCTTGCCTAAGTGTTTGGGTGAGCTTTTAGGAACATAGTATCTACTTACTGATTTAGAAGTGTGGCAGAGCAGAACAACTTTTAAACGAATGGTTTGAGACCCTATAGGCATGCTTGCTAGACCTCGTTAAATAAGGAAATTAGATTATTTAAAACTGATTCAGAATAAGCTAATTTAAAACAGACTAGTTTCAGATTCTGCAGGCGATGATATCTACTATTGCTGATTTTAAACCCTATGGACATGATATCTAACATTGAATGTGAATAGAAACGAACCAATTTTTTTTTACTTACTTTGGGAATCCCTATAGGCATGATTTCTACGAAGGGTTACTGATTTTAATGATATCTAATTTTAACCATTTAGATCCTACTAACATGGTATCTAAAATGCAGAATTAAATATGCATATTCTAAAACAACATATCCTATAGACATGATTTCTATTGTGGCCATTTTTTAGTTCCTATAGGCATGATTTCTACGAAGGGGTACTGATTTTAATGATATCTGATTTTAACCATTTAGATCCTAATAACATGATATCTAAAATGCAGAATTAAACACACATAATCGAAAAAAACAGATCATATAGCCATGATTTCTACCCTCAAGCATGCATAATTCCCAACCCTTTTCACTAGCCAACCCCAGTGTTTATTACAGAAATTATTACCAGACCAGTAATGAATTACATCAGAAAAGTACAAAGAAAGGTTATAACCAGAGGAAGCCTGATTCTTGACTTCCTCTATGAGTTATGGAATAAACCACCTCAAATGCCATTGATCCAAAGCCTTTATCAGCTTTGAGTGTGTCAAAGTTCCCTAAGGGTCTCAAGAGGACCCCGGGCAGTGCTCACACCCAAGTTACATAACCAGAATAGAGATGAGTGCAGTGTGGAAATGCCATCCCTTATGTGTCCAAGTTCAGAGGGAGCTCATGGGTCCCAAGGCAAGGCTCACATAAAGGGGGCAGACCTTAAGTTCTAAGAAGAGAGTGAAAGTGCAGGAACATAGTTGTTAAAAAAAACTGAGGGAATAAAGGAGAGGGGAAAGGGTGATAGGGAGACAACCATTAGCATTTTCAGAGAGTTAATGACTCCATACAAAGGGGTCAGGGGTTGGGAATCCATTGCAAGGAGCCTATGTACTTAGGCATGGGTTAGCTTTGGGCATGCACAGCAATGGGAAGTACTGACATGCATGTAAACTAATCAGAATACACAACATCTAGAGGAAACATGGAGGTTATGATCCCAGGGGATCAGGTTTGGGTCATGCACAGCAATGTCCAATGCTGTCATGCCCCAAACAAACCACAATTATTAAACACATTGGGGTAGGGGTTTAGGATCCATAAGTCATGATACATTAACAGAAAAAGGGGAAATTACAGCATGCTTAATAATGGTACTGGGTTAAATACAAACAGTAGACAAACAAGGATGCGAGAGACAGTAAATAAGCATGTTGTTGTTGGTGTAGAAGCTTAATTAGAACATACCAGTAAAATGCAAATGCAGAGAAAAAATAAGCAAGTTTTCCACAGCCTAGCCTTGGCTTTCAGCCGGCTAGGTAATGCAGCAATACAAGTAGTAACAGATAAAAGAGAGATATTTAGTGGAGTGTGTGTCTGAACTCAAGTGTTTTATGCCTTGTGTTCGTGTTTTAAAAGAAAGAAGTATAGGGTATTTATAGCTTTTTGAAAACGAGTAAAAGAGAAGTAATAAGCTACAAACATGGAAACAATCACAATTCAGAATCAATTATACAAGTGATTGCCTTTAATTAAGGGATCGCTTGCTTAACGGGTAGTGATAGGCTCAAAATAAGGAAAGAAATCAATTTGTAAGAAGGCTGATAGTTGCCATAAAAGAAGTAGTAGAACATTAAGTAAGAAATCGAGTCTATGTACAAAAATACACTAATTTTGGAAAGAATTCAGTAAGGCAAGACAGGAAAAGAAGTCAATTAACCTTAACAGGTGAGTGAAATCAAAATTTCACAAAGGAAAAGTTTGAAATCAGTCACAAAATTGAAGGTCAATCAAAGAAGGAAACTCGGCACATAAATAGAGTGCACAAACAATAGACATGCGAGGCCAAACTATTGGCAAAAAGAAACAGCATGAAATAATAGCACAAAGTTAGCAGACAGCAAACATTCGAAGCATGATAGTCATGTAGGTCAGGTGACATTGAATCAGTAGTGAAGAAACATAGAATATCAAAGCATGCGAAGATCTGACAGTAGCAGGTGAAGAAAACCTCCTTTGAAAATTTAGGGTTTTGAGCATAACCGAGTTATAGAGAAGATAGAAATCCAGAATCAGAAGAATCACACAAAGGAATAAGAGATTTTGAAATAAAGAACTTCAAATCGAGTCATGTACTTAAATGAACGGTCTCAGACCCAAAGCCATAGGGTTTTCAACAATAGTAGAGTTTTAAAAGAGGATAAACAAGCGAATCAGACAAAACTCAAACAAACAAGCACTCGTCTAATAAACAGTCAAAAGAAATTAGGGCTTTTATCATGCAAACCCAGGTAGAAGAACGATATAAGAAAACATAGCAAAATATGTCCAGAAAATCACAGAAAAGTTTCGAAATTACTTAACAAGAAAACCCTAATCGGAAAAGATAAAGAGTTTTGAAAGCAGAGTTTTAAAAGAAACTTCGAGAAAAAATGTTTAGAAGTTCAAAGCAAACATAGATCTAGAGCAGATATGAAAGAAATCAAAAGAACCTTAGAGATTAGGGTTTCGAAAGAACCCCAAATGATGAGAAAGGCCTTGAAAACCATCGATCTAAGCAGGAGAGTCAAAAGTCTGACTCGAATAGACATGGCTGGTCGGAGAAAGGTTAGAGACGACCGGAGAATAGTCATCGAGCAAAGACTGGACAAAACCCCTTCAGGATCTGGTCATGAGACCACATAAACGAACACGTAGAAGCCATGGGAGGATGATACAGGTCTCCGATGACCTTGGAAGGCCATGGATTAGGGCGGATTAGGGTGGCGGCGACTAGGGTTTGATGGGGTTGTAGAGAGAATTTGGGAGAGGAGGGGTTTCAGAGGCGGCGGATTATGGAGAATGAAACGGGTTTTGGGGAGTCTTTGGGTTTAATTAGGAAAGGATTAATGGGAGTCGTTGATCTAAACGATCAACGGCTGGGATTAAGTGGGAGTCCGGGTGGGTCATTTAAATGGGTTGTGGTTCGGTTTGAATGGAAATTGGGTCAGGGTATTTGGGATTCAAATTGTGGTTCAATTTGGGCTATAATCGAAATAAAATGGGGCTAACATTTAAATAGCCTATTTTCCTATTTTGATTTACAATATATAATAAAATAAATTAAAGGTGCTAAAATGATTTACAGTACATAACTATCAAATTAAAAATACTGGACTCGATTTGTTATAGATATAAACGCAATGAAACCTAAAAGAGGCTTTATTGCAATTATATGCAATTTAGTTTTTAAAATACTAAATAAATTTGTAAAAATATGCAAAAAATATCTTAGCCATATTTTAGTATAAATATGAGAATCCAATAAATGAATCACCAAAAATGATAATTTTGGAAATATTATTGGTTTTTTTATGAATAAAATAGGGGAATAAATTGGTTTAAAAATCTTTAAAAAATAAGGAAAAATGATAAAACATTTGGACACACTTATATATGCATATATATGCTATTTTGAAAGTATTTTGCATATTGAAAATATATAGGGAAAAATTGGGTATCAACAGTGACCTCTAACTGCCTAGGCCCCACCCCGAGCTGGCTGAGCGGGTGGTGAAGTAACTGGTGCTGAACTCGTAGTCTGACTCCTCTGCTAAGCTGGACCTCCTGAAAGGCGGGGATAATGTCTCTTCATATGACCCAAATCTCAACAGTCAAAGCAACCCCTCTTTTAAAATGGCGGCAACTAATGGGGCGGACCCTGATAACCAGAATAACTATCAGAAGAATGCGAGTCCCCTCAAATTTCCTATTAATCCGAGGCCATAAGCACGCTCACAAGTCGCTTAAGTGTCGTCTTGCCTTCCATGAGGGGTTAAGGACTGTAAAAACTTAGATGAGCATGATATTAAGTGTAGGAGTTGTATTGGATATTGGTGAGGGCCTAAGGAGATCCCTATAACTAAGCCATGTTGGGAACTATGAAATGGGCTATAGTTTTAGATATATTCACACAAGATCCGACTTCAAATGCATTCTGCTACCAAATATATAGACTTAGGTAGTGATATACCTATCAAATTAAATCCCTTATGCGTAGCTGCGCATATTATATGGGTTTCTGCCTTGTGTGCGCGGCCAGATGTGCGGTCACTTGCCCAGGTGCGTGGACGTGTATGTAGGAGCCCTATAAATACCCACAAGGATGGGTAGAGAGAGTGTCTAATTCATTTCTTTGAGCTAGGGCTTGCTTATCAAGGGGACCCATCCTATACTTCCCTCCCATGAACCAAGGTAATGTTTTTGGAGTATTTTGAGTTGATTACTACTCCTAAACACTTATATTAACAAGGATTAATCTTGAAGATCCATAGATTCCATTCAAATTCCCAAATTGGTCAAGAACACTACAAGTTGGGATTCTCAAGAGTTTCAGTATAAGAGGTATGTCTACCATCTCTAACTAATCTATGGTGATTAATTATATATGAAGTATGTGTTATGACTTATAGGATGGTGATTGGAAGTATTAAGTGCCTAACCTAGGATGTGTTGGTATTGTAGAGATTGTAAAATGAATTATTTGATGACATTATGGGTTGGGAGTGAAGTGTTGGACATGCATGTGCTAATGGAAGTTGTGAGGTGAATCATTGGAGTGGAAGGTGGTTGTTAGGTGAAGAAATTCCATTAAAGGAGGTTGTAGAAAGATATGCACATTAGATGTTTGATAAAAAATCTAAATGACTTAAAGTATAAAAATCTTACTAATATTGGTGCAATTATGTTGCATTCTTGTAGATTGAAGATGTTTAGTGTGGTGGATCATCGTAGTATTATTAAGGGGAATATTTCAAGTATGAAGGCTAAACTTCTCTTCGAGTATCGGAATTCCCGAATTCTTACAAAACTCTGTCGTGTGTAGTCCGAACTTGAGATACTATTGAAGTGGGATAATCAAGCTAGCAAATTAATTCTCAAATTGCATAACGTGTCCGAACCCTCATGTGTTAATGATTTTCTATTTTGACTTAGTTATGTTATACCCTTTTTGGGAAGAAAACTTTGTATGAAATCAATGTGATCAAATCCTTATTTCTCATATGATGAAATCTTATAAACTTATACTTGTTAAGGCCAAAGGTTCCAAATGGTTGATTTGAAAAGAAATTTGTTGTACAACTATTACTGTTTTAGGAATCCGAAGTATGGCACTGTGAATACACCTCCACCCGCACACATTGAGGTGAGGCGGCGGGGCCGCTTTGTGTAGACAATGTGATTGTGAATACACCTCCACCCGCACACATTGGGGTGAGGGGGCGGGGCCGCTTTTTGTAGAGAATATTGTGAATACACCTCCACCGGTACACATTGGGGTGAGGTGGCGGGGCCGCTTTGTGTAGAGCATATGATTTTGAATACACCTCCACGCGCACACGTCGGGGTGAGGCGGTGGGGCTGCTTTGGGTTGAGGTTGTGGTATTGTTAATACACCTCCACCCGCACACATTTGGGTGAGGCGGCGGGGCCGCTTTGTTTAGAGATTGTGGCATTGTCACAGAGGTCATATAGTGGATTCCCAAGTTGAAATTTATAAATGTTTTTGAAAGCTATAAATTAGTTTGCTATGTTTTTAACGGCTATTAAGCTCTTTATTTGTTTCCTTGATTCGTCACCTTTATATTGCACTTCAAGTCCTTGAAAAGGGTGTTTGGTTTTCATACTAGTACTATTCAACATGTACTAGTGCCCCGTTTGTCTGGGACGCTACATCTTTAATGGATGCAGGTGGTTCATCTACACGCGGCTTTGATCAGTGATAGCGGTGTACCCTCCTCCCAGCTGACTTGGTAAGCCCCACTCCATTTTGTGGTAGTATTTCTTTTGCTCTTTGTACATTTAGTTATGAGGTGTAGTCGGGGCCTTGTTTCCGGCACTATCATTATTTTACTTTATATGTATTAGAGGATCCATAGACATAGTGTGGGTACTATGTTAGTGTTGGAAAGGTCAAACTAGTAATGTTGTATTTGTACCACATATACCACTTCAAACTATGAAAGTGTAAGTATTTTGAGACTTAAAATGATGTAACTAATGTTAGTGAATTGATGTTGTTCACACGATCCTCTTTATTGTCTAATTAATAAAATAGATTTTCTCCTTAATTATGAGGGGAGTTCGTGTAGGAGGTATTATACCGGCTTGCTTGTTCGGTTCATCTCGGTTGAGCACCGGTTGCGCTCCTCTAAGTTAGGGCATGACAAGCTTGGAATCAGAGCCTAAGGTTTTAAAGTGTCCTAGGATGTCTCGGAGCCGTGTCTATTAGAGTCCTTCTTATCGGTGTGTTGCCGACCACATCTATAATTAGGAGGCTACTTGGGCATTTTGGAATAATACCCTTCTTTGATGTTCTAGATGGGGCGATAGAGCTGATTATAAGATTGTTCCTCCTCTAACTCGTGCATTGCTCTAATTTTAAGTATATGGCGCCTAGGAAGAAAGCAAGAACTGGCCAAGGAGCCAATGCCACCCCTGGAGTGGCAGTTGATTCTATGCCTGATGATGTGGGTGAACACCCGAGGGGTGAGAACATTCCCCCAGTTACTACACGGCCTGATTCTACTACTCTTGCTCCGACTGCGCCAATTCCTACTTCTACTGAGGGTGCAGCTATTCCACCCCGGACTGATATTCCAGTTCCACCTCCATCCCCAGCTTTTGGTCCTAGTGTTTCTGATGGGGACCTTAGTGGAGAGATACAAATGTTTGCTCAAATAGTGGCTTCACAGGCCCAGAGATCGAATGTTGCACCTGCTTCTTCCAGCCAGCAAGGGATTCTGCTAGTTCCATGGTGAACAGGTTTCTTTAGTGGGATCCTCTAGTGTTCACGGGTACTAATCTCGAGAAGGACCCCCGGAATTTTGTTGATGAGATGCACAAGACTCTCCGAGTCATGCGTGCTACTGAGACGGAGGGAGTGGAGTTGGCCTTCTACCACCTAAAAGAGGTGGCCTATTCTTGGTTCGAGATGTGGGAGGAGTCCTGTGAGGAATGGAGCCCTCCACCGAGGTGGAGTGAGTTTGCCGACGCCTTTATTGATCATTTCTTGCCTGCTGAGACTAAGGCAGCCCGTGCCGCCGAGTTTGAGAGTCTAAAGCAAGATAGCATGAGTATTTGGGAGTATTATATGAGGTTCGTGTGCCTGTCAAAGTATTCCATCTACATGTTGCCCACTATGGAGGCTAGAGTGCACGAGTTTGTGCAGGGTCTTAGCCTATTGGTTATTAATGAGGCCGCTACAGCTGCCTTGAATTCTGATATGAACTATGGTAAGATGGTGGCATTTTCTCAAGCCATAAAGACCCGCAAACTGAAGAATAGAATAGAGAGAAAGGGTAGCAACAATGCCCGGTCGATGGGCAATTTTATTGGTACTTCTGTTGGTGGAGGTGCAGGTCAGCTTTTAGGGGAAGGTCATCAGGGCCATCCTAGTCCTTTGCACAGACTTCAGTCAGTGCACCGCCATCAGGTTCCAATCAGCAGCAGTGGAGCTGTTTTGGGCCCAGTCAGGGCAATAGGGGATCATACCAGCAAGGTCGGCCTGGAAATAGATTTCAACACCAGCGGAGGCCCCCGTGCCCTAGGTGTGAGAAGATGTATTTCGGGGAATGCTTCCTGGACCAGCCCATATGCTACGGGTACGGTATCAGGGGTCACATTCAGAGGGATTGCCGTTCGTCTCGCCAGAGTGTGGGCAGGGGTACGGCGCAGCCAGGTAGTTCTGCAGCTACTACATCCACAGCACCTCCCGGAGCTCTAGGCGCTCCAGCGCCCGCAGGGCGTGGTGCAGCTAGGGGCGGTACCCAGAGCTTGGGAGGGCCCAGCATGTTTTATGCTATGAGGAGGCGTCAATATTCAGAGGCTTCTTAAGATATCATCATAGGTATATTGACCGTCAAATCTCATGATGTATATGCTCTTATTGATCCCGGTTCCACCTTGTCATATGTCACTCCTTATGTTGCTATGGAATTTGGGATAGAATCGGAATAGCTTAATGAGTCATTCTTCGTATCTACTCTGGTTGGTGAGTCTATTTTGGTTGCACGAGTTTATTGGGATTGTGTTGTCACGGTGCGTGGTCGAGACACCATGGCCAATCTCATTGAGTTAGGGATGGTTGATTTTGATGTAATAATGGGGATGGACTGGTTTTATTCATGTTTTGCCAAGCTTGATTGCCGAACTAAAACCGTTAGGTTTGAATTTCCAACTGAGCCAGTTATTGAATGGAAGGGGGATGATGTGGTGTTGAGGGGCATGTTTATTTCTTACCTTAAGGCCACGAAGATGATCAACAAGGGGTGTATTTACCATTTGGTCCGGGTTACGGACACCGACGTTGAGGCACCTACACTCGAGTCTGTGCCTGTTGTGAATTTATTTTCGGAGGTCTTTCCGAATGAGCTCCTTGGGATCCCACCAAACAGGGAGATTGATTTTGGGATTGATGTGATGCCAGGCACGTAACCTATATCTATTCCACCCTATAGAATGGCACCGACAAAATTAAATAAACTAAAGGAACAATTGAAGGACTTGCTCGAGAAGGGTATCATCCGGCCAAGTGTGTCACCTTGGGGCTCATCGGTTCTCTTTGTAAGGAAGAAAGATAGGTCATTGAAAATGTGTATTGACTATCGGCAGCTCAACAAGGTCACGATTAAGAATAAGTACTCATTGCCAAGGATAGATGACTTATTTGATCAGTTGCAGGGTGCTAAATATTTCTCCAAGATTGATTTAAGATCCGGGTATTCCTAAAACAACTTTCAGGACCCGGTATGGGCACTTTGAATTTCTAGTGATGTCTTTTGGGCTAACAATTGCCCCGACAGCTTTTATGGATCTTATGAACCGAGTTTGCAAGACGTTCCTCGACTCTTTTGTGATAGAATTCATTAGCGATATTATGGTATATTCACAAAGTCGAGAGGATCACGCCAATCATCTCAGGCAGTTCTGCAAACTCTGTATTAGCACCAGTTGAATGTGAAGCTTTTGAAATGTGAATTTTGGCTTGAATCTGTCACATTCTTGGGTCATATTGTCTCCAAATAAGGAATTAAGGTTGATCCGTAGAAGGTTGCAGCAGTGAAGAATTGGCCAAATCCTACAACTCCAGTAGAGATTCGCAGTTTCTTGGTCCTAGCTAGGTATTACAAGAAATTTATAGAGGGGTTCTCTACTCTTGCCTCTCCATTGACTAAATTGATGCATAGGCCAGTTATGTTCCAATGGTCGGATGCTTGTGAAAAGATCTTCCAGGAGTTGAAAGCAAGATTGACTACGACACCGGTGTTGACCCTACTAGAGGGTACAAATGGGTTTGTCGTGTATTGTGATGCCTCGAGAATCTGACTAAGGTGTTTATTGATGCAACATGGCAAGGTGATAGCTTTTTCTTCTAGGCAAATCAAGAATCATGAGAAGAACTATCTAACACATGACTTAGAGCTCGCGGTAGTGGTTTTTGCATTGAAGATTTAGCATCATTATTTGTAAGGGGTCCATACGGATATATTGACGGGCCATAAGAGCCTTCAATATATATTCAAGCAGAAGGAATTGAATCTGAGGTAGAGAAGATGGCTTAAGTTACTTAAAGATTACGACATCGATATCCTATATCATCCGGGAAGGCTAATGTTGTGGCAGATGCTCTTAGCCGAAAATCTATGGGGAGTTTGGCTCACTTGGATGCATATCAAAGGCCGTTGAGGTTGATAAGTAGGTATTTTTTACCTATTATTTGCTCTCTTTTACTTGTGTTTTAGGCTAAAAATGCTTGACGGTGTTCCCGGAAACTAATGAAATATGCTTACTTGCAGGAATTGTTCAAAATGAGCCAAAGGAACCTTAATCAACTCACAAAGGAGTCAAAAGTTGAACAAAAACCAAGGCTGGGAAAAGAGTTCTGAAGCGCGGACTGCATGAATATTGTGCGGCCGCGAAAGCCATGATGCGGCCGCGAACATAATTACGCGGTCCGCATAAGGGAGATTCAAAGAGTGTGATTTTTGGCTAAAAGATAAGCGCGGAACGCATTAGAAATGTGCGGCCGCGAAAGTCCCTGTGCGGCTGCAATTGAAATTACGCGGACCGCGATGACTGTGGTTCAGAGAGCTTACAATTTGAGAAAAAAGAGAAGTGCGGTCCGCGTCAGAATTGTGCTACCGCGAAGTCCCTTGTGCGGCCGCAAACGAAATTATGCGGTCCGTGGAAGCTCAGCTCCACCCAGATCAAAAATTGAAGAATGCGGACCGCACTCAGAATTGTGCGGCCGGGAAAGCAAGAGTGCGGCCGCACTCAGAATTATGCGGCTGCACAACCTCCGCAGGGGTATTTTTGTCAGATATTTTCAGCTTAGTATAAATAGATCTTTTTGACATTTTTAGGTTATGTTATGTATTAGAGGATCACCTGAGACGTCTGAGTTTTCTGTTTTGGGAAATTTTGTACTAGATTCATCTTTTAACATTAGATTTTCATCCTTTAATCTAGTATTATGAATTTTATCTTCATTTCATCTTTAATTTCTATTATTTCCATGAGTAGCTAAACCCATAGCTAGGGTTGTGACCCAACCCTAGTGTGGGTACTTGATTTTAGGGCTTGAATGTAAATGGGTTAGTGATATTTAGCCTAGCCTTGCTAGAACTATAGAATTAATGGTTGCAAACATTGATTCATGCCTTTATGACTTAGTCTCTACATGAGAAAGAGGGACTAAGTCTAGGAAAACTAGGCTAACAAGGAATTGGGGTGAACTCAAGAAATTGATAGCCCCAATTAAAGGATTAAACCTAGAGGTAGTAATACCCGACTTGAGCTAATATCACTTGAATTGCATGAATACCCATTTGGACTTGAGAAAGCCAAATTGGGCAAAATCACTAAAACTACCGAGAGGTATAGATTGAGTACCCGGGTGTGATAGCTATAATACGACCCCAACTAATCAAGCTTGCCCTAGATTCTTGCTACCCGTTAGATATCCACCTAGGTGGAGGTCACTACCCTAGTCTCTTTAAACTCTTGAAAATAAACAACAAAAATATTGTCCTTAGTTTCAATCATTGCATACAATAGAGTAAAGTTAGAAGTAGAAATCAAACCCAAAACTTGTGGAAGTGTAATTAGACTCAAAGCCAATTGTCATGGTAACACATCAAAATGCATACTTGGTCTCCCGAGGGCTTCGTTGTTAAGAGCCATTTTGGTACCTAAAAGCAATTCACACAAATAACTAGAAAAACGGAAGGAAAGAAAAACAAAACACACAAATACTTAGATATATAGCTAAAACCGTCTAACTCCCCGGCAACGGCGCCTAAAATTGATCGGGTCCAAGCCTACACTACTATTGAGTAGCGAGGGTGGTCGATGCAGTTTTTACCCAACTAGGTCGGGATCGAATCCACAGGGAGTTAATAATTGGAATTAGGTTTATAACTAAGCTAAATGCGGACTTTGAGTCTAATTGCACTTCCACAGGTTTTGGGTTTGATTTCTACTTCTAACTTTACTCTATTGTATGCAATGATTGAAACTAAGGACAATATTTTTGTTGTTTATTTTCAAGAGTTTAAAGAGACTAGGGTAGTGACCTCCACCTAGGTGGATATCTAACGGGTAGCAAGAATCTAGGGCAAGCTTGATTAGTTGGGGTCGTATTATAGCTATCACACCCGGATACTCACTCTATACCTCTCGGTAGTTTGAGTGATTTTGCCCAATTTGGCTTTCTCAAGTCCAAATGGGTATTCATGCAATTCAAGTGATACTAGCTCAAGTCGGGTATTACTATCTCTAGGTTTAACCCTTTAATTGGGGTTATCAATTTCTTGAGTTCACCCCAATTCCTTGTTAGCCTAGTTTTCCTAGACTTAGTCCATCTCTCTCAAGTAGAGTCTAAGTCATAAAGGCATGAATTAATGTTTGCAACCATTAATTATATAGTTCTAGCAAGAACTAGGCTAAATATCACTAACCCATTTACATTCAAGCCCTAAAATCAAATACCCACACTAGGGTTGTGTCACAACCCTAGCTATGGGTTTAGCTACTCATGGAAATAAAAGAAATTAAAGATGAATTGAAGATAAAATTCATAATACTAGATTAAAGGATGAAAATTTAATGTTAAAAGATGAATCTAGTACAAAATTTCCCAAAATAGAAAACTCAGCCGTCTCAGGTGGTCGTACTACATAACATAACTTAACAATGTCAAAAAGATCTATTTATACTAAGCTGAGAATATCTGACAAAAATACCCCTGCGGAGGTTGTGCGGCCGCATAATTCTGAGTGCGGCCGCACTCTTGCTTTCGTTGCCGCACAATTTTGAGTGCGATCCGCGTTCTTCCATTTTGGATCTGGGTTGTGCTGAGCTTTCGCAGACTGCTTGATTTCGATCGCGATCGCACAAGGGACTTCCGCGGCCGCACAATTCTGACGCGGACCACACTTCTCTCTTTTGCTCAAATTGTAAGCTCTCTGAACCTCAGTCATCGCGGTCCGCGTAATTTCAATCGTGATGCACAGGAACTTTCGCGACCACTCATTTCTGGTGTGGTCCGCACTCATCTTTAGCCCAGAAATCACACTCTTTGAATCTCCCTTATGAGGACCGCGTAACTATGCTCGCGGACGCACAATATTTGTCCGGTCCGCCCTTCAGAACTCTTTCCCAGCCTTGGTTTTTGTTCAACTTTTGACTTTATGTGAGATGATTAAGGTTCCTTTGGCTCATTTTGAACAATTCCTGCAAGCAAGCATATTTCATTTGTTTTCGGGAATACCTTCAAGCATTTTTGGCCTAAAACACAAGTAAAAGAGAGCAAATAATAGGTTAAAATCCCTACTTATCAACTCCCCCAAACTTAAGCTTTTTGCTTGTCCTCAAGCAAATAAGTTAATTCCCACCTCCACTAGAACAAAAGGATATTTCAGCTGGCCTACGGTGAATCAATCATGCATCAATTGGGAATAACGATTACCCTCAACACAAATGAATTATCAACAACACTATGTTATGACCTTTTGAGTACCATAGTTCTATTGTGACACCAGAGCATCAAGAGTTGACTTAATTCATCAAGGAAGCTCGCTCTATCATTTAGGTCATTGTAGAACCCAAACTCCTCCTCCTCTACCCTCCATGAGCAAATCTCACTTTAGAATGTAACACTCAAAACAAGGATTGTGAAGAAGTACGCTCATCTCTCTAAAAAGAATGTCACAAGTACGGCTCTAAGTACCATAAGCTTGCCCCTTATGTAAATAACCACTAATGTAAGCTCACTCAACTCGAAATTATATAGGGCTCTTGCGGGAATGTAACGAAGGCTTTTGGATCAAGGTAGGACTTATCGGCATATGATGGTTTCATCTTTCCTTTAGCAATCCATTTTTTTCATTTCGGCTCATACTTTTTTGACTCTTTGAGTCATTTTCTTCTTCCTTAGGGGAAATAGAGAGACATACTGTCACTCTTTCTTGCTCATGACAATCATTTTTCTCCTTTTCAAATCATTCCATGCCTTTTATCAATGCTTTCTTCGAATCCCTTCAACTTTCTATCTTATTCACTTTCGTTTTGACATATTTCTTTTTGGCCCTTCTTTCTTTTCTTTGCCTTCCCTTTTCTTCATTTCTTTTTGTTCTTTGTACCTTTTATCACTTTTACATTCCTCGTCTCTCCCCCAAAATTATGCTTTTGCCAATTGTCTATCAAGAATGCCAAGGAAAGATCGGGTGCCAAGAGAGGGTCATTATAGAACGGATAAAGGCTTGTAACGTGGTAATTGAAAGAAAAAGGGCTTCGGCTCAAAGGGGTTGACTAGGGATATCACATTGGTAGGCTACGGAAGCTTTCAGGTTTCAAATTGGATCAAGAAGACCTACAATCATTTTCAAGTCAAGCTAAACTTAGAATTTCGCCTAGACAAACATTCAGGGCAAGTTCTAGACTTATTGGCACGGAACTTGAACTTGCAATTCAATACCTCACCTCTGAAGCTGCTGGATTGTTAAAGAGAACAGAGGCGAGGTCCCACAACAACCCTAGCTAAGATTGAACATCACAAATGGCTCAAAGAAACCACTCGATGATTGTTTTAGTCAACACAAGAGTCTAAAGGTCACAACTAGAGCTATTCTTTGCCAATCAACTTGTTTCTAACCATAAGGTCGAAGGTAAATGTGTTAGTACCAAGTGAAGTCTGCTTGAGATACTTTCATTCATTACTACTATATATACCAAAACATAAAGAAAACAAACTCAATCCCTTAAGAAGGTTGTCACGCCATCCATCGTTGGAAAGAGCCACCAGGTTCACACAACATCCACCTTTGGAAAGAACCGTGGCATTAAGAAAACCAAAGTCTTATTGTTCATATAAACCGTAAAAAAAAAGAAGCTAACAACTTAAAAAAAAGCTACTAAAGGAAATAAGAATCTATGCTACTAACGAAAAACAACGAAAGAAGTTATGAAGTAAACTACGGAAAGTAAACTGAATATGTACAAAATGAAGTAAAATGAATATATACATAAATGGAAATGAATATATACATCAAAAGGTAAAAATATATACATACCAAAAGTGAAAATAAAATAATATATACATACCAAAAGTGAAAATAAGGATAAATAGAGATAACGAAAAATAGTGTAATGGTTATTACATACTAAATGTCATCAAATCAAAATGGACCACCCCCCAAATGAAAGATAGCATTGTCCTCAATGCTAATAACAAATAAAAAAAAGGGAAAATGGGTAGAGAGTAAAGAGAACTCCCTATGTGGTCTCTGCTGCATTGGGTCCTTAACATCAGCACCCTCCGTATCCTCTAATTGGATCTCCACATCCTCTGACTGGGGGACTACGGGGTTGCTAAGCATCTGAATCAGCTCCTCAACAATGTGTGATGGTGCAGCTGGCTCCTCAGACTGGCCGGCTGCTGCCCCTGGTGCCTCGGGCTCTGCTGCATGTGCTGCTGGGACTGTCTCCTTCATGAGAAGGTCCATTGGCAAATCTCCTGCACGTGCAATCTTCTCAACCTCCTTAGCCATACTCTCCACGGACTTCTTTGAGGCTTGAGACTTCTTCATCTTTCTAACCTGCTTGGTCAGGTCTGCAATGACCTTCCCATGTGTATCAAGAGTCTCCCGAATCTTTTTCTGGTCGTCCATAATCTTCTTCTGGTTGTCCAGGATCCTCTTCAATGAGTCCTCCATTGATGGAGGTACCTGAAGCTCTGTTGGGGCTGAAGACTGTGATGCCACTACACTGGATATGGCAGTCAGCTTTGTGGTAGCTGCCTGCATCAAGTTGTTGAGACCGGATAGTGTCTGGGAAACCCGCAGTGCAGTTTGAAGATAGGTAGAAGACGAAGGCATTGAGATAGAAGGTCCGGATGATGGAGGAGGTATGACTGCTGCTTCGGTAGAAGTACCGGTTGCTGTGGAGGGCTCGACAACTGATCTAGTGGCCACTACCCCTGGCTCTTCAGACTGGCCAGTGGGTAGTGGCTTTACCCTTGGATTTAGGGTTATCCGCTCCCTGGAGGTGATACCATGAGAATGGCTTTTTAGCCTTTACCTCCACGTCAAAATGTCTCGGCTCTACCCCTTCATCTTTGAAATACCCAGTGAGGAAGTTGGGGTAGGGATACGATATTTCTTCTTTCTGGACTGCATTGGAGATGTTGTAGGAAATCATGTTCCCCATATTAATAGGATATCCTACCATGATGGAAGCCACCAAAACTGCCCGGGAAAGTGGAAGGACATTCTCATACTGGCATGGGTCAAGACGGCTGCACACGAATGTTTGCCACCCTTTTTCTTCAAAGTTAAGGGTGGCTGACAATTGGCACTCCTAGTGTGAAACATGTCATGTATTTGAGGAGCACCTGAGACGGTTGAGTTTTCTGTTTTGGGAAATTTTGTACTAGATTCATCTTTTAACATTCGATTTTCATCCTTTAATCTAGTATTATAAATTTTATCTTCATTTCATCTTTAATTTCTATTATTTCCGTGAGTTGCTAAACCCATAGCTAGGGTTGTGACCCAACCCTAGTGTGGGTACTTGATTTTAGGGCTTGAATGTAAATGGGTTAGTGATAATTATCCTAGCCTTGCTAGAAATATAGAATTAATGGTTGCAAACATTGATTCATGCCTTTATGACTTAGTCTCTACTTGAGAAAGAGGGACTAAGTCTAGGAAAACTAGGCTAACAAGGAATTGGGGTGAACTCAAGAAATTTATAGCCCCAATTAAAGGATTAAACCTAGAGATAGTAATACCCGACTTGAGCTAGTATCACTTGAATTGCATGAATACCCATTTGGACTTGAGAAAGCCAAATTGGGCAAACCACTGAAACTACCGAGAGGCATAGAGTGAGTACCCGGGGGTGATAGCTATATTACGACCCTAACTAATCAAGCTTGCCCTAGATTCTTGCTACCCGTTAGATATCCACCTAGGTGTAGGTCACCACCCTAGTCTATTTAAACTCTTGAAAATCAACAACAAAAATATTGTCCTTAGTTTCAATCATTGCATACAATAGAGTAAAGTTAGAAGTAGAAATCAAACCCAACACTTGTGGAAGTGTAATTAGAGTCAAAGACCACATCTAGCTTAGATATAACTCCCTGTGGATTCGATCCCGACCTAGTTGGGTTAAAACTGCATCGACCACCCTCGCTACTCAATAGTAGTGTAGGCTTGGAGCCGATCAGAGGTTCATCGGTTGGCTAGTTTGGGAGTTCGTCTTACGGACTCCAGTGAAGGAGGGGTGATTGTGCGAAATAGGGCTTAATCATCGCTTGTTGTGGAAAACAAGGAGAAGCAGTACGACGATTCGTTGTTGGTACAGTTGAAGGAAGGAATTCATAAATATAAGACCATGGCTTTTTCTCTTGGCATAGATGATGGTACACTAAGGTACCAAGGGCGACTATGTGTTCCAAATATATATGGTCTCTAGGAAAGAATCATGACCGAGGCCCACATTATCATGACCTCAAAGAAGTCTACTGGTGGAATGATATGAAGAGGGATGTAGCAGAATCTGTGGCAAGATGTCCAAATTGTCAGCAAGTGAAGGCCGAACGCCGAAGGCCCAGGGGGTTGGCGCAGAGCATAGAAATTTCGATGTGAGAATGGGAGATGATCAATATGGACTTTTTGGTAGGACTACCTCGCACTGGTCGTAAGTTCGACTTGATTTGGGTGATTGTGGATCGACTCACAAAATCAGCACACTTCTTACCAATTAAGGCTACCGACACAACGGAACAGTATGCTCAGTTGTATATCAAGGAGATAGTCAGATTACATGGCACTACAGTATCTATCATTTTTTATCAGTGGCACAGTTCGCAGCTAACTTTTGGAAGAAATTTCAGTAAGGTTTGGGTACTCAGGTGAATCTTAGTATAACCTATTACCCGCAGACTGATGGACAAGCAGAGCGGACTATTCAGACGCTTGAGGATATGTTGCGTGCTTATGTTCTTGACTTCAAAGGCAGCTGGGATGATCATGCCAGCATTCAGATGGCACCGTTTAAGGCTTTATATGGTAGGAGATGTAGATATCCCATTGAATGGTTCGAGATTAGGGAAGCTGAATTGATAGGACCAGACCTCATGCTAAGGTCATTAAGGATCGATTTAAAACTATTCAGAGTCATCAGAAGTCCTATTCGGATGTTCGCCATAGGGATTTGGACTTCCAAGAGGATGATTGGGTATTCTTTAAGGTTTCCCCCATGAAGGGTATAATGCGGTTCAGTAGGAAAGGAAAATTAAGTCTGAGGTATGTCGAACCGTACAGAATCATTCAGAGGATTGGCCAGGTGGCTTACAGGCTAGAACTACCTCCAGAGATGTCCTTAGTGCACCCGGTGTTTCATGTATCCATATTGAAGAAGGTGGTTGGAGATCCGTCGCTTATTGTTCCGATTAAGACTATAGAGGTTAATGAGAAATTGACTTATGAAAAGATTCTAGTTTCCATTGTTGATAGGCAAGTCCGAAAGCTAAGAAACAAAGAGATTTTGTCCATGAAAGTGTTATGGTGAAACCAACAAGTCGAAGAGGCCACGTGGGAAACCGGGGAAGAGATTAAGAAGAAGTATCCTAATTTATTTGAATAGCTATGTAATTGTGTCCATGATGTTAAACGCAAACTTTCTACAAATTTTGCTTCCCCCCTGTACAACTTATGTTGAGGATCCTCCTTCTTGGTAGTGAAATGTTTATGGCATTGTGGCTGGTGTTGTTTCCATTGTTTTACATCATTGTGTTGTGTTTATGTTGTTAGGACTGGTTTTGGGATTCGTTGGCAGGTGGATATGCCCAATTACAGTGGAGACTCTGGCAAAATTTTTGGAAATCTAGGGAGTTAGTCAAAATTTGGGACTGCCGGTGTGCAAATTAACAGTTGGGTCTCATTACTCATTAGATGCTAATGACGGATTTTGACCCTTATTCAAGGACGAATGATCCTAAGCGGGGGAGGATGTGAGGCCCCTCAAATTTCCTATTAGTCCGAGGCCTTAAGCACGCTCACAAGTCGCTTAAGTATCGTCTTGCCTTCCATGAGGGGTTAAGGACTGCAACAATATATATGATCATGATATTAAGTTTAATATTTGTATTGGATATTCTTGAGGGCCTAAGGAGATCTCTAGAACTAAGCCATGCTGGGAACTATGCAATGGGCTAAAGTTTCAGATAAATTCGCACAAGATCCGACTTCAAACACATGCTGCTACCAAATTATAAAATCTTAGGTGGTGATTTACCTATCACATTAAAGCCCTTTGAGTATAGTTTCCGTCGCATTAAACCGTTTCTCATTTGGATATTTCTACTGAAAGTTATGGCAATTTTACCGAACCTATGCAATATACGCACCCAAATGCGCGGCCGCGCATATTACGTGGGTTTTTGCCTTGTGTGCGCAGCCAGATGTGCGGTCACTTGCCCAGGTGCGTGGACGTGTATGTAGGAGCCCTATAAATACCCCCCAAGGATGGGTTTAGAGAGTGGCTAAGTCATTTCTTTGAGCTAGGGCTTGCTCTATCAAGGGGAATCTGTCCTATACTTCCCTCCCATGAACCAAGGTAATGTTTTTGGAGTATTTTGAGTTAATTACTACTCCTAAACACTTAAATTAACAAGGAAGAATTTTGAAGATCCATAGATTTCCATTCAAATCCCCAAATTGGTCAAGAACACTACAAGTTGGAATTATCAAGAGTTTCACTATAAGAGGTATGTCTACCATCTCTAACTAATCAGTAGTGATTAATTATGTATGAAATATGTGCTATGACTTATGGGATGGTTATTGGAAGCCATAAGTACCTAACTTAGGTTGTGTTGGTATTGTAGATATTGTTAAATGAATTAATTGATAACATTTATGGGTTGGGAGTGAAGTGTTGGGCGTGCATGTGCTAATGGAAGTTGTGAGGTGAATCATTAGTGTGGAAGGTGGTTGTTAGGTGAAGAAATTCCATTGAAAGAGGTTGTAGAAAGATATGCATATTAGATATTTGATAAAAAGTCTAAATGACTTAAAGTATAGAAATCTTACTAGTATTGGCGCTGATTTCTTGCACTGTTGTAGATTGAAATTGTGTTTACCATAGTATTATTAAGGTGTGAATTTCAGGTATGAAGGATAAGCTCATCTTCTAGTATCGGAATTCCCGAATTCTTACAAAAATCCATCATATGTAGTCCGAACTTGAGATACTATTGAAGTGGGATATTCAAGGTAGCAAATTAATTCTCACATTGCATAACGTGTCCGAACCCTCATGTGTTAATGATTTTCTATTTCAACTTAGTTATGTTATACCCTTTTTGGGAAGAAAACTGTTTACCTTCAAAATGGTAAGTACAATTAGATTTGCTTTTTGTGGTTCTAAAAATACGTGATTTATTTTTATGCTAGTTGTTAAGCAATGGATGCCAAGTGTGTGACTAGAAATTAGGTTAAGAGCTTGAAGGCAATGTATTAAGCAAACAGAATGGCTGAGAATCAGGGCCTCGAGTGGGCTAACACGGGGCCTCGAGGTCGATCTATATGTTAGGCTGTGGACAGTCGGCGGGGAATTAACAGTTCTAAAGGCCTTGATGAGGGCTCTTTTATGATCAATGATGAGCAATAAATGAAGAACAATCAATGAAATACAATAAATGTAAGCAATAAATGTAAATAATAAGATCAAAGGACAATATGTTTAAGTTTGAGAGCAGAGAATGTTCTTGTTCTTGTATTCAATGTAAAGTGTTGTATATTGTGTGTCCCTTACAAAATGACAAGGATCCCCTTTATATATGAGGGAAAATTCCAATATGGTGCAGATGCATTTATTACAAAGAAATATAGCTGGTATAGCTATTCGCTAGTTTGGTACAGACTAGTGCTTCTCTTGCAGGTTTTGTTAGCTTTGATCATGCGCCTTGGGAACTTCCCGCTCTCCCATGACAATCATCGATTTGCACTGCCCCGAGGTCAAACGTTAGGAACCCTCGGGGTCGAACCTCGAGCCATTCCTCGAGCCTTTGGAGACGCGCTTGCGAAGCGTTACAACCCATAAAATCGGGCCTTTTGATTTTTACCATATATAGATAGTCCCCGCGTTTCTTAGAATGAAAATGATAAGAAACGGTACTGACTATTGACTTTCTTGAACATCTCGTAATGGCATCATGCTTGTGACGTTGGTTCTCCAAGTGACTTGAAACATCCTGTCAATCCATCTTCAGAGGCATTCATTGCACTACCGGTTTATTCTCCCCAAAGGTAGTCATATCGCTGCCGATTCGTTTCCCAAAAACCATTGATTGGTAAATATGATATTCCCTGAAACCCTTTGTCGTTCCTCGGACCAAGTTTCGCGCCCCCTTTTTCTCGCGAAATCGGGTTTATGACATTTTGGTTGCGACAACTCGTTCCTTTTGGGAAAGGGGTTTGCATTTTTGAAGAGTCGTCACCTAACGATTTAAGGTGCGTTAGGGCACCTATAGGGTTCATTTATAACTATGTTTGATAATCAGAGACAGGGTAAGGGCTTGAAATTATCCTAAGGGGAAGGTGTTAGGCACCCCTCACGATCCACTAGTGTGGTTCCCGGCCAGACAGTTTTTGTGTGAATTTGTACAATTAACAAATAAACAAGTATGGCTCAAATAATAGGGGATTTAAGTTTAAATACACAGATGCTTGAAAAATAAATAGTTAATGAAAAGAAGTACAATCTAAGCGTATCTGTGAATGTAAAGGAGTGTCCTAGGTTGGTTAGCCTATAGGATCACATCAGTACAATGCCCGGTAATCACTCCTTAAAAAGGGGCTACGCGTGGTATTAGCGCACCGGTCATCATATCCATATCTACCCTTTCCCGCCCTGCGAAGGTAATTAAAGCGAGGGTTGGTCTCGACCCTTATTGCATGCTGTTACCCGTCCATTCCTATCCGTCCCGGAGGAATTTAGGACTCCTATCTTATAAAGGGGGGTTCTAGGCAGACCCTCAGGTTTAAAGGGCAAAATACTAGGCGACAAATAAAAAAACACATAGTACTGCATTTAGGGGGTAAAACACAGAAATCAGATAGAAGGCTCAGATATACCTCCACAAGTAATGCACATAGGCAGCACAACTCATACGCAATTAAGGTCTAAATTCAGATCCTAACAAGGTATTTAAGTGATAACAGTGGGACCAGATTTATTACATGACTCAGAAAAGAAGTCCGAATTAGGCTTGCCTACTGTCTTTAACATGTTGACAGTTAAACACTAATCACAAAGATGGTTCTGGTTTTATTTAAAGTTGATTGCCTAAGGCTTGCCTAGGCGCGGAATACAGATGACTACATTTTATATAGTGAAACAAAGAAGGTTTTTTTAAAGCGGACTCTTGAATCCTTATAGGCATGATATCTAATGACAAATCAAGGCAGTTTTTGAAAGAACTTGTTTTAGAGAAAATAAACCACTAACTAAACCAGTTTCGAAACGAACTAAAACGTGGACTGGGTTGATTCATCTAACTAAACTAGTTAAGATCTATAGGCAGAATTTCTAGAGTTATTCCCTATAGGCATGACATCTAGTTGTTTAACACTGATTTCAGAAACTTTGCAGGCATGATGACCAATGAAAGAAAACATGTAACACTTGTTATAACAGAAGCTAGATTAAATTATACCCTATAGGTATGGCATCTATTTGTGAAACTGATTTTGAGACCAATTAAACATGATTTCTAACATGGTAAGGCAAGTATAGTAAAATCCTACTAAACATGATTTCTAACGTGGTAAGGCAAGTATAGTAAAACCCTATAGGCATGGTTTCTAACATGGTAAGGCCAAATGTAAAGTCCTATAGGCATGGTTTCTACCCGCCTTACCCCACAAATATGTAAATACCCGCCCTTTTCACTAGTTACCCCAATATTCGTTTACAAATTATTACAGACCATGTGAATGAATTATATAAGAAAAGTAAAAATTAAACTATAGAGAGCCTGAAACAGGCCCATACTTTCAGCACGTGATTAGGACTTCCTCCCTGAGTTATGTAATAAACCACCTCAAGTGCCAAGATTGGAAGGGTGTGTTAGAGTTCCCTAAGGACCTCAAGGGATCCCGGGCAGTGCTCACACCCAGATTGCATAACCAAGATAGAATAAGTGCAGTGTGGAAAGGCCAGCTTTTATGTGTCCAAGTTCAGAGGGAACTCGAAGGTCCCAAGGCAAGGCTCACACAAAAAGGGCAGAACCTAGTGGTCTAAGAGTATACGTGAGAGTGCTTCACATAGATTTAAAAGAGTTGAGTTGAAAACAATTTTGACAATGATTAGTTTGAAATAAGTTTTGGAAGGCAATAGAAGAGTTTGCCTTAGTGAAAACCAGCTTGAAGAAGAAAAGAAACAGGACAATCAGCAACTCAAGACCAAATCAACATACATAGTTCAAACACAAACAGGGAAAGGAGGAATTGGGGACAAGTAGTTCATATGCGAAAGCATATTTGCACACAGGTTGACACCAGAGAACTACTACAGAACATAAATAGTCACAGCAATAGTCTATCACAAAGTGTTCATGCCATGAGCTTAACAACATCAGATTTAAGAGGTGCTAAACAGAGTTACACATTAGGTTTAGGGGAAAAGGTTCAGGATCAC
The DNA here is from genome assembly GCF_001879085.1 of Nicotiana attenuata. Classification (NCBI taxonomy): domain Eukaryota; kingdom Viridiplantae; phylum Streptophyta; class Magnoliopsida; order Solanales; family Solanaceae; genus Nicotiana; species Nicotiana attenuata. The sequence goes on along the minus strand of NW_017671154.1, from coordinate 173,168 downwards.
ATAGTAACTAGGTGTCATGCTTATAATGTATTGGGGGTTAGGGGGTAGGGCAGAATAGTAGTAGAAAATGTAAGAAAGCAGTAGACATGCTGAATTACAAGGTAATCACATGGCAAAATAGGCATGCTAATTGCAAAGGAGACAGCAGAACCACAAGTAGAAGCATAAGAGAAACAAAAGAAAGTGCAATACAAATAGAGACATATTGTTTTGGAGGTTGTAAATTAAACTGAAAACATACCAGTAAAAAATGAGAGAATAGGTGCAGAGTGAGGAGTGAGGAGCAGTACAATGAAGGGAAGTCGAGAAGTAGTGTGTAGAGCAGTAGAGTAGTAGAACAATAGAGCAGTAGAGCAATGTAACCACTCAGTTTTGGCTTGCAGCCAACTGAGTATCAAGTAAGAGAGTATGTATGTGTGTAAGAGAGAGTTCAGAACATTGTCCTTGTTCGTCCCTATGCTAAAGAGAGGGTAGAGTATTTATAGTTTGAGAACAGGTAGGAAAATAAGGTAATAAGTACTGACCTAGCACAATTATAGAAATAATACAAATCAGAATCAATTAAAGACCCGGACTCCCTTCAATTAGGGGGTCATAGTTCCAACGGGTACAAGTTGTATCAAATAGGGAAAAGAATTACTTATAAGACTGATTTTACCACAGTAGGAGTAGTAAAAGCATGTGGCATGTAATAAGGACTAGGTACAGAATATTTTCAAGTAAGGAAAGTACATGTTAAATAACTAACAGCATATTTGTGCACATAAATAAGGCAGAGTACAATTTCAATTCTGAAAGTTAGTTTAAAGTATCACGAATGAGATTGAAAATCATAGGGAATCAACACTAACTAAGGAAAGTATCACAAAAGTAAGGAAGCAATTCGAAAAATCAGTATAGAATTACAAGGACAATACACAAAATCACAGATTCAGGGGAGATATCTCAGGTCTAAGGAGATTACACGAAAATCAATATAAATTATCATGTGAACAATCAATAAAACAAATAGTCGGACCTATTAAACGATCAATAACATGTTTGAACAAAATTAGAGAAACCCTAAGAACGGATTAGAGCAGGAAACGCAAGAGCATATAGAACATACATGAAACCTAGAATGTTCATGAGAGACATGCAAACACATCGCCAACAGACTCAAACTTCAAATCGAATCCAGAAGTATTAGGGTTTCTTAACGAATATGAATCGAGCAAAAGGAAAGACTCAAGTGATGTTTAAACATGTTAAAAATCACAACGTAATTGCTAAAAATCATAAAGGAATCGTTTTTTGCAAAAGGGTTTTGAAACCCTAGTCTGGAAAATGAGGAAATCGTTTGAAATCAGAGAAATCTTTTGAGGAAAACAGGTGAGAACCTTTAAAGACACATAGATCCATCACAGATCTAAAAAGATCGGAGGATTTAAGGCTAGGGTTTTCCAGAAAAGTAGTAGAGATGATTGAATAGGTCAAGAATTCATAGATCCGTAATAAAATAAGAAGAAGTTCTTACCCACAAACGGAAAATGGCCTGAGACAGGCTGATAAACCAAGTTCCAAACCGGAACCAGTTGGGGTTCCCTTGAGAAGATCTCAAGGATCTAAGAAATTGAAGAGCCATGGCGTGTGGAAGACCAGGCCCGGTCGGATCGTAGAAACATCGTAGGAGGGGTTCACGCCGGTGACAGCGATTAGGGTTTGAGTTAGTCTCAGCTAGAATTTGGAGAGGAAGGGATTCAAGGGCGATGCAAATGAGAGAATGAGGTAGGCTTTGGGGGTCGTTGGATTGAAAAAAGAAAGAAATAACGTGGACCGTTGATCGGTAAGATCAACGGTCGAGATTAAAAAGGGTAGGTTGGGTTCCGGGTTTGGGCATGGGTTAATAGGGTGTGGGTCGGGTTTTAATTGTAAAATTGGGCTGGGAATTGGGGTCATGATTTGGCTATAAATTAAAGCCAATTTGGCTATAATTTAAATATCTAGCTTTTCCCTATTTAATTTATAAAAAATAGTAGATAATTTCTGAAAAATAATTTAAAATGCTAAAATGATTTAGGATACATAATTAGTTATTTACAATACAGGATCCAATTTTATGCATATAAAACATAATTATATCTTAAAAGGGCTAACATTGCAATTATGTGCAATTTAGCTTTAAAAATACTAAATGTAATTGAAAAAAAATATATAAAAATTACCTTAGCCATATTTTGGCATAAATATAGAAATCCAATAGATGAATTATCAAAATAATAATTTTGGAAATAATTATTGGGGATTTTATGGATAAAAAGGGAGAAAATAAATCAATTTAGACCTTTAAAATTATGGGAAAATAATAAAAACCATGGGCATGCTTATATATGCATATATATACTATTTCGAAGGTGTATTTTTGCATATTTAAAAATATAGGGAAAAATTGGGTATCAACAGCTGCCTCTCTTTACCCGGGAAGGATGAAAGAATTTTCGGGTAAAGAAATGATGGCCAATTTTGACCGAGCGAAACGGTTTAAGAGATTAGGCCGCACCCTGGCTTCTGAGCTGCCTACATATCCCTTGTTCTACAGGAATCAGTCCATGTGTAGTTCTGGATTCATCGGCGAAGTTTACCGGTGAAGTCATCTCAAGAACGGACGCAACATCTAGGGCTAGGTGAGTGAACGGTTTACGGGAATGGTGAGGTTTGATATGGCTGGGAAAACTGGAGCGGGATCGCTCCTGCTGGGATAGCCGTCGCTCGCCGAGTTACCTGCAAATAAACGATACAAGTATATATTGCGTAATTTAAACATGATGCAAATTCCCGTTGGACCATGAATGTTGTCTTTGGACGGTTAGGAATGGCGTCCTCAGACCATGATGTCCTGGGCCATGGGTTGTTTGGTGTAGGATTTGCAGGCCATGAAATAATGTTCTTGGGCTATGAGGATGGTGCCTCCGAACCATGACACCTTTGAATAATGATATGCAAAAGATTGAAAGTGATCCTCAGGCCATGACATGATGTTCTCGGGCCAGGAAGATGGTGCCTCTGAACGATGATGCCTTTGGACAAGTTGTCGATATTTCAGCCCATGAAGGATGTAGTAGTATGATGTGGACAAGACAGAGCTTAGTCTTGCGAATTGAAGGGAAGAGCATAGCCCGTAAGAAAAGCGAGATAAAAAGTGCTTGAGATAGCGCTTAGTTTCGAAGAAAAATTAGAGGTAGAGCTTAACCTCGAAAGGCAAGAGAGCAGCCTTATGCAAAGATGCGAATGCAGATGGAGGTAGAGCTTAACCTCGGAAGGCAGAATGGTAGCCTTATGCAGATTGGAAGGCAGAATGGTAGCCTTATGCAAATTGGAAGGCAGAATGGTAGCCTTATGCAATGCAGATGCAGATGGAGACATCGTTTAGTCTCGGAAGGCAGAATAGTAGCCTTATGCAGATTGGAAGGCAGAATGGTAGCCTTATGCAAATTGGAAGGCAGAATGGTAGCCTTATGCAATGCAGATGCAGATGGAGACAGCGTTTAGTCTCGGAAGGCAGAATAGTAGCCTTATGCAAATTGGAAGGCAGAATGGTAGCCTTATGCAATGCAGATGCAGAGCAGCCTTATGCAAATGCGAATGCAGATGGAGGTAGAGCTTAACCTCGGAAGGCAGAATGGTAGCCTTATGCAGATTGGAAGGCAGAATGGTAGCCTTATGCAAATTGGAAGGCAGAATAGTAGCCTCATGCAATGCGGATGCAGATGGGACAACGTTTAGTCTCGGAAGGTAGAATAGTAGCCTTATGCAAATTGGAAGGAAGAATGGTAGCCTTATGCAATGCAGAAGCAGATGGAGACAACATTTAGTCTCGGAAGGCAGAATAGTAGCCTTATGCAAATTGGAAGGCAGAATGGTAGCCTTATGCAATGCAGATGCAGATGGAGACAGCGTTTAGTCTCGGAAGGCAGAATAGTAGCCTTATGCAAATTGGAAGGCAGAATGGTAGCCTTATGCAGATGTAGAGGGAGATAGCGTTTAATCTCGGAAGGCAGAATAGTAGCCTTATGCAAATTGGAAGGAAGAATGGTAGCCTTATGCAATGCAGATGCAGATGGAGACAGCGTTTAGTCCCGGAAGGCAGAATAGTAGCCTTATGCAAATTGGAAGGCAGAATGGTAGCCTTATGCAGATGTAGAGGGAGATAGCGTTTAATCTCGGAAGGCAGAATGGTATCCTTATGCAAGAAATAAAATAACAAATGACAGTAGAGGTTTCTTAGCTGACAGCAGATTGCGGCATTGTGATTACTGGGAGCATTGTGACTACGGAGCATTGCTTGTGTGTGCTGATAGTAAATGTTGGCAAGTGTAATGGTTCTGAGAATCGTATTTTTGAACAATGTTTTCCCCCTGGGCGTACAATATGTTTAAGGATTTCGCAATCCTAGTGTCTGCATCCAAAGAAAAATCGTGAGTTTTGTAAGGGGGAGGTTAGTTCGTATGCCCGCTGGCTTGCTTGACTTGTTCGGCTTTGATCTGGTGATACTGTCTGTATCATTGGGGTAGCATTGCTAAACAAAACAGTTTTAATAATAAATATGCATGATTTTGTAAAAGCATGACATAAATGTATAATTAAAAATACCTTTTAGATGAACCGACGACTGTGATGTAGTTCGGGACATTGGAACCTCTCCTACTACTGAATTTTGAGGGTCCTCCTCAAAATTCTTCCCCAGTTTGATGGGTTGACATTTCTGACTATTGCTCGTGCGGCGATCGGCTGAAATTACTTCGGAATTTTGAGTGTCCTCCTCCAAATTTTGCCCTAGTTTCCAATTGCCGGGGGAAATGAAAATTTTATTGAATTGTGATCGAACCCATAGGGCTGCCTACGTATCCCCTCTTAAACGGGAATCAGGTCAGGCATAGTTCAATTTATATCATACAAGGAAAGCTTAAAGATTACAATAGTAACGCTTGACTGCATCTGAATTGATCGGCTTTGGCCAGACTTCTCCGTCCATTTCTGCAAGTATGAGGGCTCCTCCTGTCAAAACCCGGTGAACCATGTATGGACCCTGCCAGTTGGGAGAGAACTTCCCTTTGGCTTCATCTTGATGCGGAAAAATTTTCTTCAACACCAATTGCCCCGGTGTGAACTGTCTTGGCTTGACTCTTTTGTTGAAGGCTGTGGACATTCTGTTCTGATAAAGTTGACCATGGCAGACTGCATTCATTCTCTTTCCGTCTATAAGGGCTGGTTGCTCATAACGACTTTTTACCCACTCTGCGTCGTCGAGCTCAGCTTCTTGTATGATCCTTAGGGAAGGAATTTCTACCTCAGCGGGAATGACAGCCTTTGTACCGTAAACCAGCATATAGGGGGTTGCCCCGGTTGATGTGCGGACTATGGTGCGATACCCTAGTAGAGCAAATGATAACTTCTCATACCAATGTCAATGCTTCTCTATCATTTTCCTCAATATCTTCTTGATATTCTTGTTGGCGGCTTCTACAACTCCATTCATCTAAGGTCTGTAGGTTGTGGAATTCTTGTGTTTGATGTTGAAAGTATCGCACATAGCTTTCATCAAGTCAGTGTTGAGGTTGGAGCCATTATCAGTAATGATTGAGTCTGGAATTCCGAATCGACAAACAATGCGGTCGCAGACAAAGTCTGCCACGACTTTCTTAGTCACTACTTTGTAAGATGCTGCTTCGGCCCATTTGGTGAAATAGTCGATGGCTACTAGGATTAACCTGTGTCCGTTGGAAGCGGCAGGCTTGATTGGTCCAATAACGTCCATTCCCCAGGCGGTGAACGACCACGGTGAGCTTGTTGTGTTAAGCTCGTTTGGAGGTACCTTTATCATGTCTGCATGTATCTGACAGCGGTGGCATTTCCGGACATACTGGATGCAGTCCGTTTCCATGTTCATCCAAAAGTAACCCGCCCGGAGTATCTTTTTTGCTAAGACAAAATCGTTCATATGTGGACCGCAGGTCCCAGCATGAATTTCCTCTAGTAGATTGGATGCTTCCTTTGCGTCGACACATCTTAATAATCCTAAATCGGGAGTCCTCATATGCAGGATTCCTCCATTGTGAAAGAAATTGTTGGACAATCTCCGAAGTATGCGTTTTTGAGTAGGATTTGCAAGCTCTGGGTACTCTCTTTTTGCCAAATATTCCTTGATATCATGAAACCAAGGCTTTCCGTCTGCTTCTTCTTCAACATGGGCACAGTAAGCTGGCTGATTATGGATTTTCACCGAAATGGGATCAATGAAATTCTTGTTTGGATGTTGTATCATAGATGATAGGGTAGCCAATGCATCGGCGAACTCATTCTGGATTCTGGGAATATGCTGGAATCCATCTTCGTGAACCTCTTTCTCAATTCCTGTACGTGATGCAGATACGGGAGTATCTTGGAGTTCTTGGTTGCCCATTCTCCTCGTACCTGATGTATAAGTAAGTCTGAATCTCCAATAACTAGCAGCTCTTGAACGTTCATGTCAATAGCCATTTTGAGTCCTAAGATGCAGGCTTCATACTCAGCCATACTGTTGGTGCAGGGGAACCTGAGTTTTGCAGACACCGGATAATGCTGACCGGTTTCTGATACTAGGACTGCTCCTATGCCAACTCCTTTGAAATTTGTTGCTCCATCAAAGAACATTCTCCAACCATCATAGGATTCCGCAATGCCTTCTCCTATGAATGATACCTCTTCATCAGGAAAATACATTTTCAGGTGTTCGTATCCTCCATCCACGGGGTTTTCAGCAATGTGGTCTGCCAGTGCCTGTCCCTTGACCGCTTTCTGAGTTACGTAAATAATGTCGAACTCACTCAACAGGATTTGCCACTTGGCTAGCTTGCCAGTGGGCATGGGCTTCTGAAAGATGTACTTCAAGGGATCCATTCTCGAAATAAGTTATGTGGTATAGGCGTAGAAGTAATGTCTCATCTTCTGAGCTACCCAAGTCAAAGCACAACAGGTACGTTCCAATAGAGAATATCGGGCCTCATACGGGGTGAACTTCTTGCTGAGATAATAAATGGCTTGCTCCTTCCTTCCTGTTTCATCGTGCTACCCCAGAACGCATCCGAAAGCTCCATCTAACACTGCAAGGTAGAGTAATAAGGGTCTACCTGGCTCGGGCGGGACTAAGACTGGTGGTGTTGACAGGTACTCCTTGATTTTATCGGAAGGCCTTTTGGCAGTCATCGATCCATTTGGTGGCAGCGTCCTTCTTTAGAATCATAAAGATTGGCTCACACATAACTGTAGTCTATGCTATGAATCGGCTGATGTAGTTAAGCCTTCCCAATAAACTCATCACATCCTTCTTGTTCCTTGGCGGTGGTAGCTCTTGAATGGCTTTGACTTTTGATGGATCCAGTTCTGTTCCTCGGCGGCTCACAATAAACCCAAGCAATTTCCCAGCAGGAACCCCAAATGCGCACTTTGCGGGGTTTAGTTTCAGGTTGTATGTCTACAGTCTATTGAAGAACTTCCTCAGATCTTCTATGTGGTCAGTGGCCTTCTTGGACTTGATAACATCATCCACATATACCTCTATCTCCTTGTGTATCATATCATGGAAGATGGTAGTCATGGCCCTCATGTAGCTGGCCCCTGCATTCTTCAGGCCAAATGGCATCATCTTGTAATAGTACACTTCCCACAGCGTAATGAAAGCCGTTTTCTCAACATCTTCCTCATCCATCCAGATCTGATGATAACCAGCGAAGCAATCTACGAATGACTGTAGCTCATGATTGGCGGAATTGTCAATCAGGATGTGTTTATTTGGCAAAGGGAAGTCGTCTTTCAGATTGGCCCGGTTGAGATCCCGGTAGTCGACACAGACTCTGACCTTCCCATCCTTCTTCGGCACTGGCACAATGTTGGCTAACCATGTTGGGTACTCAACCACCCTAAGAACCTTGGCTTTGATCTGCTTGGTGATTTCTTCCTTGATTTTCAATTTCATATCAGGCTTGAGCTTTCTGAGATTTTGCTTTACCGGTGGACACATTGGATCGGTTGGCAGTTTGTGAGCCACAATAGACGTCTCAGACTAGTCATGTCATCATACGACTAGGCGAATATGTCCTCCTACTCCTTTAGAAATTCTGTGTATTCTTTCTTCTCTGATGGCAATAGGTGAATGCTGATTCGCGTTTCCTTGACATTTTCTGCATCTCCCAGGTTGACAATTTCGGTCTCGTCCAGGTTGGACTTAGGTCTGTTCTCAAAGTTCTCAACTTCTTTGACAATCTCGTCAGGTATGTCGTCTTCCTCTGAATCTATGTCCGTTTGTTGCGTTGTCTTATTGCATGTCACAGTCATTGGTTCATCAAGACAAGTAATAGTAATGCTGTATAGGTAAAGTAATGAGAGAAAACGATAGCAATAAATATTAATTCATAAGAAAAAATCAAAAATGCTTTTGATAAATTGAATAACTGTTTTGAACATCGAATATCTTATTGCGGGAGTTGAAAAATGCGAAAAGAAAATCATTTAGTAAATAAAACAGTGAATAATGCTTGTTTTAGCCTTGCTACCCCGAGGCTCGTCGGGCTCTGGTTGTCCTGATGGTCCAGTTCCTTAGATGTGCCCCTCTGCTCACGGCCTGTATGGAAGGCCCTTCCTCCCCCTCCTCCTCGAGAATAACGCAACAGTCCATATCACTGTCCTCTAGAAACAATTTCTTCACTGCCCCTTCGCTGATGTACCAAGATAATGCATCTCCTTTCAAACTCCTCATGAACAGCTTCATGCGGATCCTTTCATCCTTCCTTACTCCAACCAGCTTGTCACAATATGTCCTCAGATGGACCCTTGGATCACCGATACCATCAAATATTTCGAACTTAGGAGGTTTGTACCCCTCAGGCAGTTCGACATCAGGTTGTATGCAAAGGTCCTCATAGTTCAGCCCCTCAATTCCTTTGCTTCCCTCGATGCCCTGAATCCGGCTGGTCAGTTTCATAAGTTCCTCGGCCAAGTTCCTGATTGAGCTCTTCCTCGAATTTCAACAGTTTCTGTTCAAGCTGTGATACATTCTCATTAGGAACCTGAATACCCTGGCCATCAATGGTCTACCCAGTCAGCTGTGTTCTCCTTCCTGATGTTGTTTAAATCTTCCATTTTGCTTTTGTTCTTGCCTTTAATGGGACTAAGAGGAGGAGTGGGTGGAGGGCCCCTGGATCTTGTGAAATACGATGATGATGCCAGAGTGCACGAACTAACCTTTGGGGAGGGGAATAATAAAAAGAAAGAAAACAATAAAAACAAAAGGTAATCAAGTCAGTGAGGATTGTAAAATGTATTGCAATATTTAAACACATAGTGCGGGAATGTAAATCGCGTCCTAATTTGGGAGCCTCATTGTGCCCGAGGTAGGCCTAGCGACAAATAGACTTGGAGAACTTTTAATGCCGATAAATTCTTCATTTCATAATGTAAGAACAGGTGAATCCCAAAACGATACTGAAATAATGATAAAAATGAGTTACTATTGGTACTTGGCCTTATTACATCTTAAGAAAAAGCAAGAATAAATCTAGCCTATTTGGCCCCAGAAGGACATTNTTGGCATAAATATAGAAATCCAATAGATGAATTATCAAAATAATAATTTTGGAAATAATTATTGGGGATTTTATGGATAAAAAGGGAGAAAATAAATCAATTTAAACCTTTAAAATTATGGAAAAAATAATAAAAACCTTGGGCATGCTTATATATGCATATATATGCTATTTCGAATGTGTTTTTGCATATTTAAAAATATAGGGAAAAATTGGGTATCAACACCAAGTTCGGATTGACTTGATACAAACTTAGGCCGTCGGAACTGGCGACTTCGAATTGAGTGGGAGTGGGGCCTCGAATTTAAGAACAAAACCTAACTCTCTCAGGCCCCGTTGACAGTCCTCGAGAGACGGAGTTGTTTGACCACCGAAAAATAAAGACAGCCCTCGGGCCTTTTCAAATAGTCCTCGAGTGAGGGTTTATCTAAACTTGGATGACCTCGAAAACTTGCTTTGAAAAATGAAGACAGCCCTAAGGCATCATAGATAGACACCGGATGAGGATACGCTTGGACTCGGATGGCCCCTGGGCTATAGTAGCCGAGAGAGCATTTAAATTGATCCGAAGGTGAAAATAGCCTTAAGGCTTTATTAACAAATTTCGAGAGAGAACCGGCTTGGGCTCAGGTGGTTCGAGGGCCAAGGAATTCGGGTGAATGACCCGCGCTTGAAAATGCGAAGGTCCTCGAGGTTGGGTACCATCTCAAGGCTTAGGTTGACCCCTATATGGAGTCCGTTCTGCAATACCAAAGGTCCTCGAGATCGGGCACCATCTCGAGTCTAAATTGGTGTCGATAGCTCCTTAGAGCTTATATCCGCTTTGATGGAGATCCTCGAGGTCGGGCACCACCTCGAGGCTTAGATTGATATTGATGGCTCCTTAGAGCATATAATTACGGTAGCAGAGATCATCGATATTGGGCACCATCCCGAGGCTGGATCGACACGGGAATATCTGACTCCTCCAATGTTGTACGACATCTTAGCTTGTATGGCATGGCAATGAAGCGTCCGGGATGGTCCCGTCGGTACATTATTCCGAAAGTGATAATGGCCTAGTCGGAATTAATTGGCCTCTAGAGTAGGCGGACAGTCGCATCTTGCTCTATATATGAGTTTGTTTCCTCCCTTTTTGAAGATTCTGCTATTTTGAGCCGCTATCCCTTTTCGTAGAGGTCTTCTTCCTTGCGTCAACCTTTTCATCATTTTAATTCAATGTTTTCGCCCGAGTTTCCATTTTCCTTCTCTTGTTTTATCATAGCCATGGTTATCGCGCCCGAAGTCCTTCACCAAGAAGAGGAGGGTTCCGCCTCTTCTTCTCGCTCAATCAGTGGTACACCGTCGGCGTCTGGCGGGCCAACCTCAAGATGCTTTGTCTCGAGGAGGGATCTTTCGTTAGAGAGACCTCCCAATATCGAGGGCCATTGGGATCATGCATCAAATTTCACTTCATCAACAAGAGAGGGGCACCTCAAGGTAGTGAGGAGAGACTGCGGATGGAGAGAAAATGTGGTACTGCAGGTACCTTCCCTGGAAAAGAACATCACGGCTTATACAGAGGGGTTTTTGAACGTATACACGAACCCATTTATGTTGGGCCCCCTTGATAGGGTTGTGCTCGACTTCTGTCGAAGATATCATGCTACCCTGGCACAGGTTCACCCGTTGTTCTGGAGGATAGTGTTGATGATGAGGTTCTTTACGGAAGAAGCCGGGCTCGAGTTCACCCTTAGCCATCTCATCAGATTGTACCAACCCTTTCATTGCCGAGGCCTGATAGCTTTGCGATGCCGATCCACCAGGCCCTTCGTTATCGATGATGAAGAAGATGGGGACCGAGGGTGGATGAATCGATTCGTCCGAGTAAGGACTGTCGATGCTATCCCCGCGGAGTTCCTGTCGTTTCCTGAGAAATGGAATGTCATACGTAAGTGGTACGCTTGTGTTTTTATTGTTTTCGTTTTTGCTCATGGTGGAGGCGAATTCTGTAAAGACGCTTTCCTTTTCTTTTCTGCAGCAACCTCGTGGATGCCATACGAGATCCCCAACCTGACGGATTGGGCTTGGAAGCTGGCAGCCCGCTCGACCTATGATGAGCGTAAGTGGCGAGATCTATCCAAGGGTAAATGGGAGGCAAAACACCACGGTACGTGCTGTGTGGTTTGCTTTCTTCAAAAGGTACTTTCTTTTTGTGCGTACCGACTCCGTCATCGTAGGCATTGAGGATTTTTATGAGATGAGAACGTGCCCCCTCGGAGAGGGGAAAAGATCATCGGCTTCGGGACCGAGGAATAATAACAAATGAAAGGAACCCTCGAAGGGTGAAGGTGCTCACAGCGAGGCAGGTTCTGCCCTAAGGCTTAGAGAAGATGCATCAGTTGAGCCTGCAGCGCCAGAGACTTCTAGTCTCGCCAAAAATGTTCCTCCTTTGCCGTTGTTTTCCCTCCCCGTCGAAGGTACTTCGAGGGAGAAGGATTTTCTGACGCCGTCTTCTTCTTCCCTCGAAGGTATTTCGAGGGATGTTCGGGGCCAGGGGCTGCCTATCCCCAAGTGAGGTCTCGGACGATCACAATTCTGTTGGGAGCGGTTCTACTGGGGCCGACGAGGTCAGGACAGTAGACGTGCGCTCGACCTTCGAGGAGGCTCAGCGGTTCTATTCTGCGGTGAGTTTCGATCAATCGTATTGGTTTTTTTATTTTACATTTTTGCTTTCTCATTGAGCTTCATTTTCATAGGCCTTTGACAAGCTCAAGTCTGAACTGCTCCGTTGTGGAGCCAGGTTGCGGAAAGCCTTGGATGAGGAGAAATCCCTCAGGCTTCTTTGTGATAAAAGGGGAAAAGAATTGAGGCACCTTCGGTACGAGGCGAATCAAAGCCTGAACTATGAAAGCTATCTTGAGAAACAGGTAACCTTTGCTCCGAGGGAATGCATGTTTCTTCCTCTGTTCTCAAATATTAATATTTTAATGCTTCAGTTGCAGAGCAAGACAGAGGATCTGGAACGCCTTTGGGGCGAGGTTGGCCAGGCCATACATGAGTGTAATGAGCTGAGGGCTCAGATAGAAGCCCATATTGCGGCCAAGAAAAATGTTTTGGCTAAGGTTTCTGCCTTCGAGGTACATCTCCGGAACGCCCGTGAAAATAGCTCGGTTCAGACGGGCAGGATTGCAAGTCTCGAGTCCGACCTTTTGGAGATGAAGGTCGAGGTCGTGGATGCCTGGGCGGAGGCTGAAGAGATTCGGGCTAAGGCCGACAAGAAAGTGGCCGTTTATTTAAAAGACACTGCTGATATTCGAGCAAAGCTGAGAGGTGCTTCCGATCGAGAGAGCAGAAGTAATGAATATGCTCGGTGTAAATCTCGGAGGGAAACCCTCGAAGAGATTCACGCTAGGGGCTTCGATCTCTCGGAAGAGATAGCGCAGGCCAAGGCGGATGAATACGATGCCATGTTCCTCTTGTCCGATATCGAAGATAATGAGGAGGAGGCCGACTGTCCACAGTCCCCGAGGGGGAAGTAGACTAAGCTCTTTCTTTTTGATTCTTTGTACAGGGCTCTCAGAGAGCGTTTTCCAATGTAGCTTTTGTATTTTTTCACGTATACGTATAAAAGGAAACCTTTCGGTTTTATCTTTAGTGCATTTCCCTCTGCTTGCACACGTCTTTGTTTATGTTGAATTTATACGTTCGTCGATGATTGGCTAGGTGAACTGGACTTAAGAGTAATGACCCTTAGGTATATAATTCGGCCCTGAGGCTTGTTAGGTTGGCTCGTAGGCTCTTACGCATTTGTCCTTAGGCGTTTTTTAGTTAACTGTTTCGGGCTCTGTCTCTGAGTCGGATTTCGGCTCGAGCTTACTGACCCTCAAGTTTTCAAATTTTTAAGCTGGCGTCTGGGATCTTATGCGTTGGGTTGGTACGACCATTAATATGGGCTGGCAACAGTGGCTCTTACGCGCTGGGTCGACACGACCTCTGATACGGGCTGGTGACAGTGGCTCTTACGCGCTGGGTCGGGTACGACCTCTGATACGGGCTGGCAACAGTGGCTCTTACGCGCTGGTTCCACACGACCTCTAGTATAGGCTTATTGTTCCCTCGTTGAATTTGTTTATTCGTCCGACTCTTTGACGGTTCGATAAGAACCTCGATTGTGAGCCGTTATGTGACGATGAGCGAGCACCTCGGGAGGTTTTCCTCGATGGCTGAATGTTTCGAAACCTGTTGTTCGGAGCTGACATGGTCGAAGCCCTTTTGCTTATGCCGAGGGTAGCTTGATTAATCAGTTCTTTTCGAAGTATTTTCGAAGTAATTTGAAGGTCTGTGAGTTTATTGGCAACGGCCGGGCGTCCCCGAGTCGTGTTAGTTTGGCTGGTAAAAGACTTGTGACCGTGGTCATTGTATTTGACCGTAGCCTTTTAGTCCCCGAGTGAGGTAGCTTTGGCGTCAATATCGAGGGTATGCCTTTTTAGGGGTCTTACAAGTTCGAATATATAGCCTTAACTTTAATATCGGGACTATGCCTTTTGTAAGGTCTTACGAGTTTTAACATGCCTTACTTGAGGTCTTATAGATTTGGTTACTTGGTACAAGTATAACCCATGCCTTTCTTGAGGTCTTACGGATTTGGTTACTCGGTACAAGTATAACTTATGCCTTGCTTGAGATCTTACAGATTTGGTTACTTGGTACAAGTATAACTCATGCCTTGCTTGAGGTTTTACAGCTTTTGGTATTGCCTCGTGAAGGTCTTATGAGCTCGAGGTTGTCCACATGGGGTCTTATAGCCTCGGGTTGACAAATCGATGGGGTGACCGTCGGTGATAGCCCCTGAGACATCGAGAGTTTCTTGGCTCTGGAGCCATTTTGTGTAAACTTGGCGTTGCCTCATTGAGGGCTTACTAGTTCGAAGTTTCCGACCCGGAGGTCATGTGACTTCGAGTTTTTGACGTCAGTCCCCGAGTGTTCGGGAAATTTTTGGCTCTAGAGCCGTTTTTTGAAAAAATAGCGGACTTCTTCGAAGCGCAAAGTGTTTTGATGGAGAAATATTCCTTGATTACTTGGCACAAGTATTCATGTTTCGTCGTCAAGGGTTCAATTATTCTACGTGGGCACGGTTCATTCGACCGTTTGGCCCGATACATCATTTTCCAATCATGACCCTTTTTGGCTCAGCCTGACCTCTTCGAGGGGGTGATCTCCCGGGGGTGCCCCCCAGTATTCGAGGTTGATTAAAGAGAAGCCTTGAATATTTGTTAAGTTCTTCTCAGGTAGCATATCGATGTTGCCTCGTTAAAAACCTTGCCGGTAAAATCCTTCTTGGGATAAAATCTGGTCAAAGGAAAAGAGTGCAACGCATGCTTTGAAACCTAAGGTCTTCAAGCTGGGGGATGCTTTGGCGTCTTCCATCGAACTACTTAGCAGTAGTAGCGTTTGAGTTTTGATATGTTCCAATTGATCCGAAGTTATTCGCCTTCCATGGTACCAAGCTTGTAGGACCCTTTGCCGATCATTCCGAGGATGCGGTACGGTCCTTCCCAGTTCTGTCCTAGATTTCCTTCAATAGGGTTTCGGGTGTTCAGGGTGACTTTCCTCAGGACCAAGTCCCCGACTCCGAAATGTCGGAGATTTGTTCTCCAGTTATAGTACCTTTCGATCCTTTGTTTTTGGGCGGCCATTCGGACTAGCGAAGCTTCTCGCTTTTCATCCAATAGCTCGAGAGCCCCAGTCATGGCTTCGTTGTTTGAGCTTTCGCTGGCGTGTCGGACCCTGGCGCTTGGTTATCCGACTTCGACTGGTATCAATGCCCCGGCGCCGTATACCTGAGAGAAAGGCGTTTCTCCTGTGCTTGATTTTGGAGTTGTTCGATATGCCCATAGTACTTCGGGTAATATTTCTCTCCATTTTACCTTTGCACTTTCTAACTTCTTTTTCATGTTTTGAATGATGGTCTTGTTTGTGGACTCGGCCTGACCGTTTGTGCATGGGTGGTAGGGTGTTGATAGGATTCTTTTGATTTTGTGGTCCTCAAGGAACTGTGTTACTTTGCTTCCGATAAACTGTTTTTCGTTATCACACGTAATCTCGGAAGGAATTCCAAACCGGCACATGATATGGTCCCAGATGAAGTTAATGACTTCTTTTTCTCTTATCTTTTCAAAGGCATGGGCTTCCACCCATTTTGAAAAATAGTCAGTCATAAATAAAATAAATCTAGTTTTACCTGGCACCGTCGGCAGGGGTCCAACGATGTCCATTCCCCACTTCATGAACGGCCATGGTGACAAGACCGAATGTAGCTGTTCACCGGATTGGTGAATCATCGGTGCGACTCTCTGGCATTTGTCGCATTTTTGGATGAATTCTTTGGTGTCTTTCTCCATGATGTCCCAATAGTAACCTGCTCTGATTACATTTCGGAGTAAGGAATCGACACCAGAGTGATTTTCGTAGGTGCCCTCATGGATTTCTCGAAGCACGTAATCTGTGTCCCCCGTCCCCAGGCATATTGCCAGGGGCCCATCAAAGGTTCTCCTGTACAGAGTTCTGTTTTCGTCGAGCGAGAATCGGGCTGCTTTGGTTCGCAGGGCCCTTGACTCTTTTGGGTCCGTGATTAGCTTCCCACTTTTCAAATAATCGATATATTTGTTTCTCCAATCCCATGTCAGGCTGGTGGAGTTGATCTCGGCGTGGCCTCCCTCGATCACTGATTTGGATAGCTGAACAACAGCCCCGGGAAGTAAGTCATCTTCCTCGACAGATGACCCCAGGTTTGCGAGGGCATCGACCTCGCTATTTTGCTCTCGAGGTATGTGGACCAGGGTCCATTCTTTGAAGCGGTGCAATGTGACTTGAATTTTGTCTAGGTACCTTTGCATCCTGTCTTCTCGAACCTCGAAGCTCCCATTCACCTGATTTACTACCAGAAGGGAATCACATTTTGCTTCGACGACTTCTACTCCTAGGCATTTGGCGAATTCTAGACCTGCAATCATAGCCTCATACTCGGCTTCGTTGTTTGTCAATTCCGTAGTTTTATAGATTGCCTAATCATGCCGCCCGTAGGAGGTTTCAGGACTATACCAAGTCCGGACCCTTTCACGTTCGAGGCGTCGTCGGCGAATAAGGTCCATACACCCGTAGATGTGCCTGTTTTTAGTAGAAGTTCTTTCTCTACTTCGGGCACAAGGGCAGGTGTGAAGTCAGCCACAAAATCCGCCAGATTTGTGACTTGATAGCCGTTCGGGGTTGGTATTCGATATCGTACCCCCCGAGTTCGATTGCCCATTTGGCCAGACAGCCCGACAGTTCGGGCTTATGCAATATGCTTCGGAGAGGATATGTTGTTAAAACACAAATACGATGGCATTGGAAGTAAGGCTTTAATTTTCGAGATGCACTTATTAATGCGAGAGCTAACTTTTCTAGGTGCGGGTACCTGGTTTCGGCATCTCCCAGGGTCCGACTTACATAGTAGACAGGGAATGCGTACCTTGATCTTCTCGAACCAGAACGCCGATTACCACTACCTCGGACACAGCCAGGTACAAATACAGTGTTTCATCCTCCTTTGGATGTGGAGTAAAGGTGGGTTCGTCAGATATCGCTTCAACTCCTTTAAAGCATGTTGGCATTCCGGAGTCCATTCGAAACTGTTTTTCTTTTTAAGTAGGGAGAAGAAGTGATGACTCATGTCTGACGACCTCGATATGAATCAGAACAAAGCCACTATTCGTATCTCTTCGATGGATTTGATTTTATCGGGATTGATCTCCATCCCCTTGTTTGACACAATGAAGCCTAGGAATTTGCCTGAACCCACTCGGAAGGGACATTTCTCGGGATTGAGTTTCATGTTGTAGCTTCTGAGGATGTCGAATGTCTCCTACAAATGAGTTAAATGGTCCTCTGCGCGCATGGACTTAACTAACATATCATCAATGTAAACTTCCATGGAATTTCCTTTTTGGTTTTCGAACATTTTATTAACTAGGCGTTGGTGTGTGGCTCCCGCATTTTTTAGCCCGAAGGGCATCACATTATAGCAGTATGTACCGTACTTCATGATGAACGAAGTTTTTTCCCTATTATCGGGGTTCATCTGAATTTGATTATACCCCGAGTAGGCATCGAGAAAGGTGAGGATTTGTGGCCGGCCGTAGCATCGATCAAGCGGTCGATGTTGGGCAGCGAGAATGAATCCTTGGGGCATGCTCTATTTAAGTCTTTATAATCTACGCACATTCTTAACTTATTCCCTTTTTTGGGAACTACCACCACATTGGCCAACCATACGGTATATTTTACTTCCCTAATAGATCCTATCTTGAGGAGTTTTGTTACATCATCCTTGATGAACACGTGTTTTACCTCGGACTGAGGTCTTCTTTTGCGCTTCACCGGTTTGAACCTGGGGTCGACACTTAGTCGATGGGTGGTTATTTCTGGCGGGATCCCTGTCATATCTAAATGGGACCACGCAAAGCAATCGATGTTACTGATAAGGAATTGAATGAATTTTCTCCTGAGTTTGGGGGTTAATCCCGTTCCCAGGTATACCTTCCGATCTGGGAGATGCTCGATCAAAATGGCTTGTTCCAACTCTTAAACTGTTGATTTTGTTGTGTCCGATTCTTCGGGGGCAATGAAGGTTCGGGGGGCCAGGAAGTCTTCTTCATCATTCTCGGGGGTTTGTTCGTCCTCCCGCTCCTCCGAGGTGGAGGGTATTGAGGTTGGTGGTTCCTCATGAACCACAAACATTACCTTCGCCGCATGTTGTTCTCCATATACCGTTTTTATACCGTCTTCTGTCGAAAACTTTATCTTCTGGTGAAGAGTTGACAGTACTGCCCTCATGTTGTGTATCCATGGTCTTCCAAGTAATGCATTATATCTCATGTCACCTTCGATGACATGAAATTTTGTGTTTCGAACTATATCGGATACGTTGATCGGGAGCGTGATCTCCCCTTTCGTTGTTTCACCAGCCATGTTGAAACCGCTGAGGACTCGGGAGGTGGGTATGACTTGATCGAGCAATTCGAGCTGCTACACCACCTTTGACCCAATTATGTTGGCCGAGCTACCTGGATCCACGAGTACACGTTTAATTTGAATGTTATTCAAGAGAAATGAAATTACCAGCGCATCGTTATGGGGATGAGACAAGGACTCGAAGTCCTCTTCACTGAAGGCAAGGACGTCCTCGGGCATGTGGCCCCGGATTTGTCCTTCCGCTATGACGGAAACCTTTGCCCGCTTGATCACGGGTCCTTGGGGAATGTCGGTTCCTCCGATGATCATATGAATGACGTGCTGGGGCTTTTTCGTTCCGTTTCTCCCGTCTTCCTCTCTTTCCTCTCGGGCTGGATTTTTCCGAGATCCCCGTTGGCTCTCTTGGCGTATACTCATGTTGGTGTGGGAGCTTATATCGATGTATTGGGCGTTGCACGGGACCACGTCCACGGGAATTGGTTCTGGTGCATCCTCAGGGTTTTGTGGTGGTACACCAATACCTGGAACAGCTACACCATCCTCTCCTTGGTCCTCAGGGCCGTTGTTCTCATGTGTATTCACTGAGTTTGACATTTTGACCTGAAATCAAAGATTTTTTGGACAAGAAAAAGTGTGAGAGGTAACTTGCGTTATGTAATAAACCAGCAAGAAAACAATCACTATTATTTTTAGCCCCACGGTGGGCGCCAAACTGTTTACCTTGAAAATGGTAAGTACAATTAGATTTGATTTTTGTGGTTCTAAAAATACGTGATTTATTTTTATGCTAGTTGTTAAGCAATGGATGCTAAGTGTGTGACTAGAAAATAGGTTAAGAGCCTGAAGGTAACGTATTAAACAAACCAAATGGCTGAGAATCGGGGCCTCGAGCGGGCTAACACGGGGCCTTGAGGTCGAGCTATACATTAGGCTGTGGACAGTCGGCGGGGAATTAACAGTTCCAAAGGCCTTGATGAGGGCTCTTTTATGATCAAAGATGAGCAATAAATGAAGAACAATCAATGAAATACAATAAATGTAAGCAATAAATGTAAATAATAAGATCAAAGGAGAATATGTTTACGTTAGAGAGCAGAGAATGTTCTTGTTCTTGTATTCAATGTAGAGTGTTGTATATTGTGTGTCCCTTACAAAATGAGAAGGATACCCTTTATATATTAGGGAAAAATCCCAACATGGTACAGATGCATTTATTACAAAGAAATATAGCTGGTATAGCTATTCGCTAGTTTGGTACAGACTAGTGCTTCTCTTGCAGGTTTTGTCAGCTTTGATCATGTGCCTTGAGAACTCCCCGCTCTCCCATGATAATCATCGATTTGCACTGCCCCAAGGTCGAACGTTAGGAACCCTCAGGGTCGAACCTCGAGCCATGCCTCGAGCCTTTGGAGACGCGTTTGCGAAGCGTTACAACAGCCATAAAATCGGGCCTTGTGATTTTCACCATATACAAAAACATTGTACGAAATCAATGTGATCAAATCCTTATTTCTCGTATGATGAAATCTTATGAACTTATACTTGTTAAGGCCAAAGGTGCCAAATGGTTGGTTTGAAAACAAATCTGTTGTACAACTATTACCATTTTAGGAATCCGAAGTATGGCAATGTGAATACACCTCCACCCGCACACATTGGGGTGAGGTGGCAGGGCCGCTTTGTGTTGAGAATATGATTGTGAATACACTTCCACCACCCGCGCTCATTGGGGTGAGGCGGCGGGGCCGCTTTGTGTAGAGAATGTGATTATGAATTCACCTATATCCGTACACATTAGGGTGAGGCGGCGGGGCTGCTTTTGGTAGAGAATATGATTGTGAATTCACCTCCACCCACACACATTAGGTTGAGGCGACGGGGCCACTGTGTGTAGAGAATGTGATTGTGAATACACCTCTACTTGCACACATTGGGGTGAGGTGGTAGGGCCGCTTTGTGTTGAGATTGTGGTATTGTGAATACATCTCCACCCGCACGCATTGGGGTGAGGCGGCGGGGCCGCTTTGTAAAGAGATTGTGGCATTGTGACAGAGGTCATAGAGGATTCCCAACTTGAATGTTTTTGAAAGCTTTAAATTATTTTGCTATGGTTTTAACGGCTATTAATCTCTTTATTTGTTTTCGTGATTCGTCACATTTATATTTGTCACGCCCCAAACCGAGGGACATGACCGGCGCCCGACCGGGTAGCCCCAGTCAAGCGGACCTGGGTGCCTTTCCTACCCCACGTGTTACCCCGTATTTTTATTACTCATTAATCAAGGAATTAACCAGTTTATAATTTAAATCACCTTTTTCAAAATATACACAACATACTTGATTACTTAACAAAGTTTACAACTTACATCGCCCGACATACAATTACATAGGTTCATAACCCACATTTACTGTCTACGGAGCCTCTAAAGATACAACAGGATAATACAGTACTTGCCGGTAACAAGGCTCCGGCTATACCTTACACAAAAACCAAAATAAGATTCCGGAATAAAAGCGGCATGAGCCACGCAGGGCCCCGAGAGGAAAGGGGCTCAGCAATACAGCTGATGGGAGATGAAGGAGTGCTACTGTCGGTGAACTGGAGTACCTGCTACGGATCCACCTACAATCATAACACGAATGTAGCACCCCCGGAAAAAGGGACGTCGGTACATTTCAATTGTACTGGTATGTATGAACAAACTTTGCCCTAAGTAAACTCAAACCATACACAAGTAACAAGTAACAATGGAATCAACAATCAAATACACATGAAAGGAACCAATCAAGCCAAACAAGTTTACAATCTCTCCATTTTCCCCTTCGACATTTTTCACATCAATGATTTCACAACTTTCTCATATTTTCATTTCAATAGTGATTTCGATCACTTTTCCACCCTTACTACCTCGGCTACCCTTATCACCCCAACCCACAATTTATCATTTTGTGTTGCGGCGCGCAACCTGATCCCACCGGACAATCACATTTCACAAACAACACAACAACAACAACAATTCACAAAGAACAACAACAATTCTCAAAGGGCAACAACAACAATTTACAAGAACTTCCATAGCCATCTATACCATTTCCATCGTATTCCACAACTCATATGCATGTTATGTTACAACAAGAATTTTCCACGACAAACCATATATGTTACTACCACAGCTGTTCCGATTGCATCAATTGCTATTTCTTTCCATCATTTGTTTCACAATTCATACCACATAGCCCATTTACAATCACACACTTGGTTTATTGCCAATTACTTACACCATTATATCGAAAGACATAACCACAAACACTTAACTATACCGATCGCAAGAATTTCACAGACAATTCACGTAGAAATCACTTACCAAGCACTCAAATACCAAACAAGGCGATTTTACAAAGGTCAAAGTTAGCCATACATACCTGGAGCTGAATTCCTTTTTAATCTCTACTTCCAATTCACCAAATAATCTAGCAATGTCAATATAGTGCACAAATTAATACACATAACTTAGAATTCAAGGTTCAAAATCACTACCCGAACATATTTAGGTTATTAACCCCTTCTTTGCACAAGTCTTTGCTCCCACCCAATTACTCCTACTAGATTTTAGGTTTTAATAGACATGCATGCTCAATTTCAACCATAACTTTCAAGAATTAATTCATGAGACTCCCCTCCCCCCTTAGTATAGGGATTTTACCTGTAAGGATGGGGATGAGGACAATTACTTTGAATTTTCCCGGCCCGGATAGTTTTGAAGAACAAAATTGATGGAAATCGCTTTCTCTCTCAAGAACCCTCTCTTCCTCTCTCTTATTTTTGTTCAGAAGAATGTTAAAAATGAGGGGTTGGGATGTTTTATTACAAAGGGGTCGGGTTTTAAAATTTAGAAAAATAGAAGCCCGAGCAAGATATGCGGTCGCATTCTGCGATCGCAGAATCGAAATGCGGTCCGCAAATTGGACCGCAGAAGTGCCCCTAAAACTCTGAAGGGTCTGTTTGGGTCTGCGATAGGAATGCGGTCCGCATTCCTGTTATGCGGTCGCATTTTGCACCGCAGAACTGACCTCCACAAATCCTTGAGGAATTTATGCGACGATTATGCGGTCCGCATATTGGTTATGCGATCGCATAATGGACCGCATCTTCAACATCAATTTTGACAATTCTTCTGTTTCACTCTGCGGCAGAAATGCGCTCCGCATAACTGATCTGCGACCGCATTCTGGACCGCATAATGGCAATTTTCTGGAAAATTTTGACTCTTGGTTTTTAAGTGCAAAATCAGTAAAATATTACATATTCTCAACACATATATGGAAATTTTGACTCGACGAAGTGTTATGCCTTGAGTGCAAATTTCACGGGGCCTCACAATATTGCACTTCAAATCCTTGAAGAGGGTGTTTGGTTTTCATACTAGTACTATTCGACATGTACTAACGCCCCTTTTGCCGGGGGCACTGCATCTTTAATAGATGCAGGTGGTTCCTGTACAGGCGGCTTTGATCAGTAATAGCGGTGCGCCCTCCTCCCAGCTGACTTGGTGAGCCCTACTTCATTTCGAGGTCATATATCTTTTGCTCTTTGTACATTCAATTTTGAGGTATAGCCGGGGTCTTGTTTCCGACACTATCATTGTACTCCTTTGTATGTATTATAGGCTCCGTAGACATAGTGTGGGTAGTATGTTGGTGTTGGGAAGGTCAAACTAGTAATGTTGTATTTGTACCAGATGTACCACTTCAAACTATGAAAGTGTAAGTATTTTGGGACTTAAAATGATGTAACTAATGTTAGTGAATTTATGTTGTTCACGTGATCCTCTTTATTGTCTTACTAATGAAAGAGATTTTCTCTTTAATCATGGGGGAGTTTGGGTAGGAGGTATTGTACAGGCTTGCTCGGGCGGGTCATCTCGGTTGAGCACCGCTGGCGCTCCCCGAGGTCAGGGCGTAACAAAGAACCTGGTACAAATAAACCCTAAACTGATGGCGCACGAGATGAACTCTAAGGTGGAAGGGCAATGAGAGATGACTGACCCGGACAGGCACTTTATGAACCTTGGCTAGATGATACACCACGGTGAACTTGACGAGCCATCAAAGCGGGCCTATAAGAACGACCCCTGTTGTGGTAAGACTGTCCCCAAGAGGAAACACTACCGTAACCACCCGAACTATGAGGCCTATTAGCCTCCCTCCCCCCGTGCTCCTGACTACGGACCATCTCTATCTGCCGAGCAATATCAACCACCTCGTCAAAAGTAGCACCAGATACCCTCTCCCGTGTCATAAGCAACCGCAACTGATATGTGAGGCCATTAATGAACCTCCTAATCCTCTCCCTATTCGTGGGAACCAACCAAACTACATGACGAGCCAACTCGGAAAACCTCATCTCGTACTGTGTCCCAAACATGCCATCTTGTTGTAGTTTCTCAAACTACCTGCGTAGCTCCTCCCTGCGGGGCTGTGTAACGAACTTCTCCAAGAAGAGAATGGAGAACTCACGCCATGTAAGTGGTGCTGCACCAACTGGCCTGCACCTCTCATAAGCCTCCCACCATGTGAAGGCAGTACTAGTAAACTAAAAAGTAGTGAATGTGACCCCACTAGTCTCCAGAATACCCGTCGTGCGAACAATCCACTCGCACCTGTCCAAGAAATCCTGGGCATCCTTTGACTCTGCCCCACCGAAAGATGGGGGCTAGAGCCTCCCAAACTTCTCTAGTCTCCTCTGCTCATCACCAGTCATAACAGGACCTACCTGGGCCTGAGCAACTACAACCAACTGGGCTGGTAGTACCCCGGGTGTCTGAAGTCCCTGCATCACCTACTCTGGAGTACGGGCGGCGGAAGTTTGATTACCTCCCCCGGCCTGAGAAGTGGTTGCTGCGGCTGGAATAGAAACCGCCTGAGCAAGGCTGGTGCACACAGTCAAAATCTGAGCCAAAGCCTCCTGAAGGCTTGAAATCATAAGGGGCACAGTTGGTGCCTGAGCCGGCCCCACTGGCTCAACCACATCTGGAACCTGCTCCTGAGCTAGAGCAATTGGTGGGTTTGCAGGTGCTACTCTAGCTGCAGTACGAGCTGCACCCCTGCCCCTACTGTGACCTCGACCTCTCGTGGCCCTAGCCGATGGTACTGGTGGTTGTCCATCCTGTCCGGTAGCACGTGACCTAACCATCTATGAGAAAATAGAATAACAGAAGTTTAGTTACCGGAATCAACATATACGCACGACAAGAATACAATCATGTGAAGTTTCCTAAGGGTTCAGCAGCCTCTCGATGATAAGTACAGACGTCTCTGTACCGATTCGCAATAATCTATTAATCATGCTCATGACTCGTGAGACCTATGTAACCTAGGCTCTGATACCAACTTGTCACGACCCAAAACCAACCCGTCGTGATGGAGCCTACCATAGAACTGGGCAAGTCAACTACTCAGACATTTCCAATACTTTAAATCTTTGAATGAAACGGAAACAAATAACTAAAGGAAAAATCTTAAAAACAGGATAGGAAGTCATAACTCAATACATAATCTCTCCCAAAATCGGGGTATCACCAAGTACATGAGCATCTACATAAGGTTATAGTCTGATACACCGTCTAGAATATAAAACTCAAAGATAAAATGAAAGAAACGGAGAAGAGTCAAGGTCTGCGAATGCCAAGTAGCTACCTCGATGATCTCCGAAGGTCCAGACTCCCGCCACTCAGCGACCGCCGTGACCGGAAGCACCTTGATCTGCACACGAGGATAAGTAACAAATCTAACCTTTGGACTGAAAGTAGTGACAAACTCAGCAGGTACAGTTCATTATAGAAATGGCAGTACATAATGTAGGCATGTTTGCAAGTTCATCAGATAAAAACTCAATACCAGTAAAATGAATTAACTCTGAATGATACGAGGGATATGACATTTCTATATCTACATGCCACTGTGCATGCTGTATGTGATGCACTACAATAGAAGCCTCGCGTACTCACACTCTCAGAGTACTCAATCACTCAGTTACTCAATCACTCGTCACCTTGTGTACACGGCTTTCACATAGCACAAATGAATCAATCAATACCAATCCTAAGGGGTATTTTCCCCCACACAAAGTTAGGCAAGATACTAACCTCAACTAGGATCCCATTTGGATGGGCTTGTTTTAAGTGACTTTTAAGCCAAAATAGCTTTTAAGCCATAAGTTAGGAATTCTAACTTTTGGCTTTTGGCTTATTTTTATCATTTTAGCTTAAAAACAAGTGCTTAAAAGCACTTTTTTACTTTATCCAAACACTACAAAATGACTTAAAAGCTATTTTGGATTAAAAGCACTTAAAACAAGCCAATCCAAACGGGCTCTAGGCCAATTCAACTCTCGAAAATAGCTTTTCCCCAAAAATTCACCTCCGCACGGCTCAAATCTAACCAAAATCAACTTAATATCATCAAACAATGCAAGGGAAGTCAATTACAATAGAAAAGGCTATGATCTTTACACTTCCTAAAAAGTCAACCCGGGGCCCGCACGGTCAAAACCCGAGTCCAATGGTAGATTTCTACTACTCATGGCCCCACGAGTTCATAAACATTAGTTTTAAATCCAAGTCCAAATCGAGTCTCAAAAACTCACATTCTTATTTTTTAAAAATTTGATAAAGTTTCACTTTGATTCACATGATTTTGGTATTAAAATCTAAGAAATATTGATTAAATATGATTAGAACTAGATTAGAATCACCTACCCAAACTTTATTGATGAAAATCCCTTTCCAAATCGCCTTCTACCAAGTTTAGGGTTCTAAATATGAGAGAATGTGTTGAAAATCCCGTCTCCCAGCCCTTTGTACCAGCTGCAGTTGTCCCATTTGTGAAATAGGGTTCGCATTTGCAAACCCTCGCAATTGTGGACCAAGGCTCGCATTTGTGAACCCTGACGGCCTTATGCATCATTGCAATTGCGAGAAGAGGCTTCACAATTGTGAACTGGACATCATCGCAAAAGCGAACCATTGCTCGTAAATGCGAACCTAGCTAGATTCCTATTGACTTCGCAAATGCGAAGGGGTAGTCGCAATTGCGACATCAAAGCCCCCACTGTCACCTTCACAATTGCGAGGTTGGTGTTTGCAGTTGAGATAACTAGGCACCAGCAATATCAGCAGTTCAATTTTAATTCAAAACTTCCAGAAATATGTCCGAAACTCATCCGAGCCCTCGGGGCTCCAAACCAAACATCCACGCAAGGTTAAAAATATCATACGAACTCTCTCGCATGATAAAAACACAAAAATAACATCTAAAATGCATGGATTTCAAAGTAAATTTCAAGAATCTCTAAAAGTACAACTAAGTATCTGAATCCTATCAAATCAACTCCAAATGGTACCAAATTTTGCAGACAAGTTCTAAATAGCATAACAAGCCTATTCTAAGTCCCAAAATCAAATTTCAAGCTCGATAGCTAAAATTCAACCTATGGTCAAACTTTTCAGCTTCAAATTGCTAAATTTCGGCAAAACAACACAAATCAACCTACGTACTTCCGAAATCAATTTCGGTTATATGCCCAAGTCTGAAATCACTATACAAAGTTATCGGAGCCATCAAAATACTTTTCCGGGGTTGTTTTCACAAAATTCAAAGTTTGGTCAACATTCCTAATTTAAACTTCTAAGTTAAGAATCAAAGGGTCTGAATCAACCCGAAACGAAACTAACCAACCCCGCAAGTTAATATTAAAAACGGGTGCAATTACACAAAACGGCCGATCTGGTCATTACAAAACCACCGAACTGAAAGTTAATATTAAAAACAACCGACTGTGTCATTACATTAGATGCTACGTAGACTTGCTTGAGAACTTTTAGAAGTAGTCAATATATTTACACAGTAGTCAAAACATTAATTATTCTTTGGCATGTGGAAAATTAATCGGCCCAATCTAGATAATTTATAGAATTTTCTTAGTTTTTTGGGCAAGTGAGAGTTAATTTTGACAACTTGATGGACAAGCTAAGTTGACATCGATATTTGAAAGATTAGGTGAAAGCATGACCCAACCTTGGTTGTAAAGGAATGAGTGAATGATAAATCGATAACGGAAACGCATAAAGCAGACTGTCGTCAAGGTCAGAGATTTTAATCACTTGTTATGAAGAGAGAAGTACTTAGAGACATGTATGTAGAACGCGTAACAACTCACGTAGATATTTTGAGGTCAATTAGGTATGCAATTGCAAACCCAAAATAAATTTGAGGAAAGATATCTTAGGAGATGTAACTTAAGCCTATAATCAGAAAAGTAAATTTGATCCCATCGGTCTTGACTTTGTGAGGATGTCAAGAGTGGATGACTTGGTATTGACAGTTTTGGATGCTCAAATTGGAGATTTCATAGCACATTTAGAGTATTAAAGATGTGCCAAATATTAATCTAATTTTGCATAAACGCCTTTATGACTAATCGGTGCACGGAGATAAATTTTGACGACTCGGATAGATGAAGGCTCGAGAGAGATATTTTCTCGAATAGTCATTTTAGAATGACTTATCAGTGGAAAATCAGCCCAATATCGATGTTCATTGTTTTGGTAGATTCTGCAAATAAATTTGGACATCTACCAATTTAGAGTGCAACTATTGGCACGAAGGAAAAACATTAGAAAGAAGTGAAAATGTCATGGCTTGCACATTTGCTAGAGTAGATTTCAAGGGTTACCACAATTCTTAGGTGTAGATCAAGTGCCAAATAACAAGCCAATATTTTGGTATTGTTAGAAACCTATATTATACTCGTACTGGGAGACATGAAAGAACTGGTTTGTTGTATATAAAGCTTCATTGTGTTCCTGAGAATCGAGACAAACGTTCATTTAAATGGATGCATGGTCGATTCATGTGACATCAGATTTTGGAAGAAATCTCGGATTAAGTAAACTAGACGTATGAGTGAAAGAAAGACTATGAAAAATAATGCCTATTAGAGAATAAAGTCTAACTACAAAGAGTAGATGCACAATATAAGAAGAATCCTTGAGATTTGAAAATGCAAAATATCGAGTAATTCCTAAGGTTGATTGGATAGGCAAGACGTCCTGCTTTATGGGAGTAAAAAGTCATGTCCGAAGAACATGTAATGATCCGACCGGTCGTTTTGAGCTCTGGTAATTCGTTTGGCAGTTTGAGACCTTGAGTAGCTCATGTGATGTATTATGACTTGCGTATATGGTTGGTTTTGATGTTCGCTATGTTTGGAATTGATTTAATAGAATGATCCTCAGTTTGGAAGCTTTAAAGTTGGAGGAATCGACCAAGGTTTTGACTTTAAAGTAAATGACCTCAAAATCGAGATATGATGGTTTCAATAGGTTTGCATGGTAACTTTAGACTTGGGCGTATGTTCAGATTTGAATTTGGATTTCTTGCTTTGGCTTTATATGTCGAAAGTTGGCAATTTAAAGAAGTGAAAAGTTCGTAAGTTTGATCGGAGGTCGATTTTTGTGTTATCAGACTCGGACTGTGGTTTTGAAACCTTTTATAGGTTCATTTTGTCGATTAGAACTTGTGTGCAAAGTTAAGTTGTGATCCGAAATGTCTATGTATGATTCGGATGAGTTTGGCGAAGTTAGAACGTCTTGAAGTTAAGAGAATGATTTTGATATTCGATTCATTTTGATATTATTCGCGGTGTTTTGGGCCTTTGGATAAGTTTGGATATTTTATTGACTTGTTAGTATGATTGGACGGGGTCCCAAGGGGCTCAGGTATGATTCGGGATAGTTTCAGACCATTTTGGTTGAGTTGGAGTTGCTATGTTGTTGGTGTTTTGCAGAGCTTTGTGATTGTAGAGCTAGTCTCGTGATATGGAGAAGGATTTTGGCTAGCTGATCATTTGTTCTTCATGTTCGCGGTCCTAGTGGTGCGTTTGCGATGTGTGTTTTAGGAGCTGGAGCCTTATTCCCCGTGTTCACATGGTTTGTCTCGCGTTCACGAGCTATTGGAAGGAAGACCTCCACATTGTGGATATGTGGTCGTGCTCGCATATAGTCGGATCAGGCAGGGGGCTCATTTGCTATGGCGTTCGTGACACAGGTCTCATGTTCGCAGTGATTTGGGTGGTTTGCTTTCTCACGAGGCTCATACATTGATGACGTCCAAATTCACTCCTTAAAGAGTATGTGTATACGGTCACATGCAATATAATTTATCAAACTATGAATCGGGGTTGAATCCAACACGGAACAATTATCTAGGCGATTAGGCAAGTAAGAGAATTATCTCTTTATATGCTAAGTCAAATACCAATAGGGGTTTTACTGAAAATATTATAACTAATGCAGAAATGCAAGTAAAATTATCAACGGCTACAAGCGTGGATACAAGGG
Organism: Nicotiana attenuata; assembly: GCF_001879085.1. NCBI lineage: Eukaryota > Viridiplantae > Streptophyta > Magnoliopsida > Solanales > Solanaceae > Nicotiana > Nicotiana attenuata. The sequence goes on along the minus strand of NW_017671154.1, from coordinate 143,179 downwards.
AAATTACACTCAAGTAACGATTTTAATGTATATTATGATTTTACAAATATGAGTGAGTTTATGTTAATTATCCTCGGATAGTAATTCTATATTATCTTCTTCCAAAGACTAATAAGACTTTCTAATTGAATTATCTGTAATACAATTAAGAGAAGTAAGTACTCCCGAATGTGGATACAAGTAGTTCAATCCTAACGCTGGATAGAATCTATAAAATGAGGGTTCACGCCTCAAGTTCTTCTTAATTAATCTTTTCCAACCACGATTTTGTCTTTTTCAAGATTAAAATATATGTATTAGATGTCGTACATCACGTATATAGTAGAATGTATGAGGGCGTGTACGTAACTTCTCTATTTCTATCCAATATCATAAAATTACACAAAGCAGATAAGAACCTATCTCAATAAGAAACTATGGAAATATACGGAAAGATGTAACACCTATGAGATGCGAGCTCTATAGTATGCGTTCCTTGTACAAGATTCATTCAACTTTTACTTACTTACCACGGATTCATGCCAATTAAGAAAAGGGATAGCCATTACATACATTTGTCGCTTAGTCAACGGCTCAATATATATGTATATACTGCATGACATACTTCAACCTACATTAAGACATTAAAACTATGGTTAAGCTACGAACAACTTAAAACGTATTTCTATCTAGTAGCTCATTTCTAGAAAATTGGGGAGAACCTCCCCTATAAATTTCACTTCCTCCCAATTCAAAATTCCATCAAGAACAACAACAACAACAACAACAACAAATATCATGTCATAAGTGACACTGTCCAAATCCCACCTCAGGGGTCGTGATGGAACCTAGACTCTAAAACTTGGTAACTCGATCACTTATCAATATTTAAATTAACAAATCATGATATAATAAAGCAGAGTTTAACATAAATGCGAAAATAGAGGTAATACAAGTCATAGTGGCTATAATCAAATCATCTTCCCGAACTAGATAATACAGAGTCACGAGCTCTAACGGAATACTTAAGAATATCTCCAAGTACAATAATTTTCGGATAACAAAAATGATAGTATCAATATAAGGATAGGACTCCAAGGGACTACGACGGTCAATGCACCTCTACCTTGAATCCTCGTTGTCAAGTGAGCTCTCACTGCCTAAGGTTGCTGCCTCCAAAACCTGGATCTGCACAAAAAACATGCAGAAGTGTGTATGAGTACACAATGGCTGGCACTCAGTAAGTATCAAGACTAACCTCGGTGAAGTAGTGACGAGGTTCAAGTCATCTGATACTCACTAGTCAAAATAACATGTGAAATAAATCAAAGACTGAAAACCAAAGTATATTAGAAAACAATAGCAATAACCTTCTTAGAATAAGTGATAACAATTCAATGCAAGTAAAGGCTCAGTTTCAATAACAAGTCATCACAAAGAAACACACACAAATAACACATTGTGCCCACAATTTTATCACAAGAATAACAGCCACCCGTATCACTTTGTCCTGACAAAATCACAATACTCGTATCACTCCGCCCTGACAATATTACAATAGCCACCTGTATCGATCCATCCTGACAATATCACAATATCCACTCGTATCGCTACGCTCTGACAATATCACAATAGCCACATGTATCTTTCTGCCCTGAAAATATTACAATAGCCACCCGTATCGCTCCACCCTGACAGTATCACAATAACCACCCGTATAGCTCTGCCCTAACAATATCACAATAGTCACCCGTATTGCTTCACCCAACATGCCCACATGTGCCACAATAATCACAAAACAATAATGCCAAAGTTTCATCACGGATATGAGTTCATAATTTATCAACAAGGTGGACAAGGACATAAAAATGGTAAAATGTGGATGGGTATTTAACAAATAAAGTATTACCATGGCTAAAACAACAGTAGTGATCATGTTCACATAGCCACAAAGTGTGGAGCATATTTTATATACAATGCATCCCCAAATTAAGTAATATTAATAGCCTGAGGTCTAATACGATCATAATCCACAAATACACATGTGTACACGCTCGTCATCTCGTGTGTACGTCGCTTTTTACATAACACAAACAAGAAATTAAGGTTAAATCCTAAGGGGTATTCCCTCACACAAGGTTCGGCAAGATACTTACCTCAAATCAGCCAAATTGATACTCTAAAAAGCCCTTGCCTCTCAAATCGGCCTACGAACGGACAAACATAGCCAAAAATAACTCAATAATATCAAACACGACTATAGAAATCGGTTCCAATTAATAAAGCTCCGACCTTTATCAAAAATCAAAAAGTTAACTAAACAGACTCGGAATTCCAATAACCCATTCACATACGAGTCCAACCATACAAGTTTCATCTATATCCGACTCCATCGATGTTCAAAATGTAATTATTTACATTAGAAAAGTTTTGCCAAAAACCCCCCCAATTTCTCTTTTAGATCCACCAATCAAATGCCAAAATCAAAGAATGAATCATGAATAATAATCAAATCCGAGTGAAGAACACTTACTCAATCCAAGTGGATGAAAATCACCTAAAACTTCGCCTCAATTCGCGCTTCCAATCTCAAAATATGATAAAATGTGTTCCAAGTCCGAAAATAATAACTTATATGCACTGCCCAACAGAACCCTGTGCGATCGCGGTTGTACCCTCGCGATCATGATGCACAAAATACACTGCCTCATAAACCACTACGCAAACGCGACCTGACGCACGCGAACGCGATGGCCAACTGCCCCCAAAGCTCCACAATGTCGATGCATAAACCACCATGGACCCAAAACACACTTCACGATCGCGAAGCTCCTACACAATCGCGATGCTCATCAGGCCAACACTAGAAATCAGAGAAACCAGCAATCAACAATAAGGGGAAAATGGTACAAAATCACCCTGAAACACACCCGAGCCCCTCGGGACCCCGTCCGAACATACCAACAAGTCCAAAAAAATAATACGGATGAGGCATCAAATCACACCAAATAACATCAAAACCACGAATCGCACCTCAATTCAAGCTTAATGAACTATTTTAAATTTTCAAATTTCAAACTTACACTGAACGCATCTGAACAACTTGGAATGATCCCAAATTTTGTACACAAGTTCCAAATATCATAACGAACATGTTCCAACTCTTGGAATCACAATCCGAATCCGATAATATCGAAGTCAATTCGCGGTCAAAGCTATGAACTTTCCAAACCTTCAAATTACCAACTTTTGCCAAATAGAGCCAAAACCTTCTTGAAATATCCAAATATGAATCTGGACAGATGTCTAATTCAAAAATAACCATTCGAACCTATTGGAACAATCAAAAATATGAATCTGAGACTGTTTACACAAAAATCAAACGTTGGTCAACTCTTCAACTTTAAGACTCCAAAAATAAAATTTTCTCTTCCAACTCAATCCTAAACCTCTCAAACATCGAAACCAACCATTCACTCAAGATGTAATACATCATATGAAGCTACTCAAGACCTCAAACCACTGAACGGATTACCAATTCTCAAAATGACCGGTCAGGTCGTTACATTCTCCCTCACTTAAACATATGTTCATCCTCAAACGTGCCAAGAGTCGTTCCAAAGCTATCAAATCTCCATATCTGATCCCAACTCTACCACTCAAATTACTGACACATCCCTCATACACAATCATCTCATGAGAAATACTCCCATGAATCTTTCGTTCCACGTAGCAAAATCTGAACATTAGCGGGCAACAACTAGGCAATTACTGTAATACCAGTCAAACATTTGTTAGTCAAAATACAATGCGTCTTCGTAAATGCACACCTTCTTATGTGCTACCAAATAGTATCAGCATTCTTCTAAATATCTGAAATTGTTCATGATGTCTAGGAATCATGACCTCCCCTTAGAAACTAAATAGTAACCTTGTACATGCAATCTCAATCGCACACCGGGCACCAAATCTATCGTGCCATCATATAAACAATACGAGAATCTCATTATCAACTCTGAATCACAAGTAGGATACACACTCTATCAACTAGAACCCTTCCACTTGACCTTATCCAGGAGAGAAATCACAACATGCAATGTTGATACTCAATTTTCCCCTGTATTTTTAAATATGCAAAATACCTTCAAAACGGTCTGTATATGCATATATAAGCATATCCCAAGGTTTCATTATTCTTCCTTAATTTTTCGAAGATTTTTAAATCAATTTACTGCCCTATTTTATCAAGAAAAACCAATAATTGTCCCAAAATTATCATTTTTGGTGATTCATTTATTGGATTCTCATGTTTATTCTAAAATATAGCTAAGATATTTTTTACATATTTTTACAAATTTATTTAGTATTTTTAAGGATAAAATTGCATAATTGCAATATTAGCCATTTTTAGGTTTAAATTAGTCTCATGTTTATAAAATGGGATTTCATATTTTTAAATAGATAATTATATATTATAAATCATTTTAGTGCTTTCAATTTGTTTTCAGAAATTTATTTACTATTTTCTATTAATTAAATGGGAAAAAGGGGCTATTTAACTTATAGCCAGATTTGGCTTTCTAATCTAGCCTAATTAAACCAGCCCATATCCCCTAATTAAACCAGCCCAAAGACCCAAGCCTAATCCCTAAATCTACCCGACCCAATCCAATTAAATCTTGGTCGTTGATCAATTTTGATCAACGGTCCAGATCCTTTCTTACCAAATTAAACAAACGACCCCCCAAACCCCTCTCATTCCTCACTCAACTGACTCTCATCTCTATCTCTCTATCTCTGGTTCTCTCTAGAACCTTCCCCTTTCCCCTCCGCTCCGATGAGCTTCACTCGCCTTCTCCGGCCACCTCCTAGCCTGAATCCATGGTGGTCTCACCACCTACCAGCCTTCTATGGTTCATGTACGCTTGGTTGCTAAAGTTTCATGGCCTGACCACGAAGAAGCTTCATCCAGACCTTGCTTGATTCAAGTTTATGGCCATCTCCGGCCTTGCTCCGGCAAGCCATGTCTGTTTCGAGCTTGACCTCGACTCCTTCTGCTTAGATCAACGACTATCCAAGCCTTTCTCACCATTTGGGTTCCTCTAAAACCCTAGTTTTCGAGGTTCTTCTGAGTTCTTTAGATCTGTTCTAGATCCGTGTTTTCCCTAAACTTTTAAATGACTTCTTGATATTTCTTTCAAAACTATGCTTTCAAAACCTTTATTTTTCCGATCTAGGGTTTTCGAGTTATTTAGATGTTTCTCTGATTTTCTTTTTCTCTTGTGTGCTTCTTCTACTATGTTTCTTATTAAGTTTTTTCTACTTTGTTCTTGTTTCTTCTACTATGCTTCTTTATATGTTTCTCCTACTATGTTCTTATTAGTTTCTCCTACTATGTTATTATTAGTTCCTTCTACTATGTTTCTTTGAGTTCTTCTACTGTGTTTCGCATGTTGTTCTTTTACTATGCTTCTCATGAGTTCCTGCTACTGAAAAAGCATGTTAAAGGTCTCAGTTCTTTTCTGAGACCCCTGAACTTGTTTCGATTAGTATCTTTTTCCTTGATTACTTGTCCTCTCATCTCTACACTCGATTGATGATAAAAACACCAAAATTTGGGGGTTCATCCGAGTTTTGAGACCATTAGCTATGTGGTATGCTTGTCCTTCATCTTGGAAATTGTTTGATTTCAGAAACCCTAACTATTTTGAGTTTCTAAATTTGTTTCCTCTGTTGCTCAACTGAATCTTAAAATCTTTGTTTCAATCTCTATTTCTTTAGGCAATTCTGATTTTCTACTAAGCTCTTCTAAGATCCTTATACTGGACCCTTTGTATGCTATTTGATACTATCTCTCTTCTACATTGCTGACCTATGTGACTACCATGATCCTATAGTCTATTACCTACTGATTTTTGCAATGGCATGACGTTTATTTGCCCTAAATTAAGCTTAGCATGTTTGTGTGCTCTTTATATGTGCTGAACTCCCCTCTAAAATGGCTTTCAGTTTTGATTGATTTCAGACTTCCTTTGTGAAAATCTGATTGATCTTCTTTCCTTGTTTGTTGATTTTCCTATTGCTTGGTTTGAGTCGAAAACTTTCCTTAGCTTTTCTGACTTGGTTTATTCATGGACCAATAATTACAAACCTCTGACTCCTTGATTTACTGTGTACTAATTGATTTTCTACCTTATTTATGTAACCGTGTATTTCAAATTTCTGCCCTTAAATAAACTCCTATGTATTTACCCCTAATTGGCTACTTTGCACAAGATGCTTGTTTGATCTCTTTCCTTAAATAATTTTCTTGCTCATTACCGTGTAAGTCTGAATTCCTTAATTAAAGGAAGTCTTGCACTGATGGATTTTAATTGATACCCAGTTTCTTAATTATTTTCTTACCTTATTTCTGTCTGTGGTTTAACACTATAAGTACACGACTCTTTCATTAACAAAAAAAACCCCATCATTTGTAGTCTTTCTGACCTTATACTTACACTCAACAAGTATTCTCTCTTATTGGTTGTACTGTGGCCTGTTTACAAGTTTTGTTGCCTGCTTTCTCTATTTGCTACTTTGAAACTGGTATGTCCTGATTTAAGCTTTGTAGCACCACAACAATGTGTTTTTCTTACTGCTTTTGTACCCCTGTTTGCTTACTGCTTCTGTATAGTTCAACACTTACTCTAGCATACTGATTTCTTTCTGCTTGTTCTACTATGAATCCAAAACCCCTACCCCCTATGTGTTTAAGCTATGGTTTGAGGCATGGCAATACTGCAAGTTATTGTCCATGAATCAGACTTGATCCCCTGGGATCCTAGCCTCTAATAGTATGTGTTCTGGCAGGCTTATAGGTGTGCTAGCACTCTCCATTGCTGGGCATGCCTAAAGTCTGCCCTTGCCTAAGCAATAGGCTCTTTACAATCTCCATATTCCCCTGAACCCCTTATGTGTGCTTACTTGTAGTTGTTTCCCTCTCCCTTTCCCCTTTTAGCATTCTGTTCTGCACTTGCACACTTTCTTAGTCTTTAAGTTTTGCCCCCCTCTGGTGAGCCCTGCCTTGGGACCCTTTGAGTTCCTTCTGAACTTGGACACTCGAGGGTTGGCCCTTCCACACTGCACTCATCCCCAATCTGATAATACATTTGGGTGTGAGCATTGCCCGGAGTCCCTTCGAGGCTCTTAGGGAACTTTGACACACTCAAATGAGAGAAAGGCTTTGGATCATGATCTCTTGGAGTTGGTTTACCTCGTATTTCAGAATCGGGCTCTCCTTGGTTGTACTTTTATTTATTTTCTTTCTGATGTATTTTACCTTATTTCGGGCTGTAATAACTTGTAATAAACTCTTGGGGATGGTTAGTGGAAAGGGACGGGTAACTATGTATGTAAAAAGGGTAGATACCATGCCTACAGGAATTTTGAATTCTGCATATGCACATAGAAATCATGCCATAGGTCCTTCTGAATTCTTTATACCGGTCATTCACATAGAAATCATGATCATAGGACTAATACACTTGCTTACAGGATTATCTAAATCTGTACGTTCAATCGCACCTAGATATCATGTTCATAGGTCTTAAACAAATTTCGCACCTAGATATCATGTTCATAGGTCTTAAACGAATTTCTGTTATCATGTTCATACGTCTTAAACAAATTATGCATCTAGATATCATGTTCATAGGCTTAAAAACGAGTCTTCTGCATTTTATACCATGTCTGCAAAGGCTTACAATCAACAATGCCTAGAAATCATGCCTATGGGAACTCCTAATCGAATCTGAATCGCTTCATTCACGAATAGAGCTAAAATCAGTAATAATGGGTACTATCAGTTGCGGAACTTATAACCCTCATTAAAACTTGCCTTTCTTTTTAATGACCTGACTACCCTTTTTTAACCAGTGCGTATCCAGTTTATTTTAGACCTTGTTATTTTATTGCTTTCTGAATTAAATAGATACCATGCCTATAGGATCCTTGTCCAACACCTAGGCAAGCCTTAGGGTAAAGTTATAAACTGAATCTGTTCTATTAACTACAACCAGCTGGCAGGCCTGATTTGGGCTTCTTATCTGAATTATGTAATAAATCAGTTGCCTCAACCTTTAAGTTCTTTCATGTTTAGTAGTTAATCAGACCCTAAACAGTATGTGTAAGGCATGCTAATTACGTGCTTCTTTGTTAAAAGGGGGTATATCTGAGCCTTTGCTTGTTATGTGCTTTCCCCAACTTGCAATACATGTTTTGTATGTCGCCTTAGAGTTTTTGCCTTTGAAACTACAAATGAGCCTAATATCCCTCCCCTTTAGGATTAGTAGTCCTAAATGCCTCCGGGACTGATATGATTGGGACGAGTAATAGCATGCAATAAGTAAACGAGATCATTCCGCGCTTTAATACCTTAATGGGGTGGGAAGGGTAGATATGGATATGATGACCACGCGATAATGTCACGTGTAGCCCCTCATTGAGGAGTGATTACCGGGCATTGTGTGGGGTGATCCATATTATTAATAAACCTAGGACCCCCCTTTCCCTTTATTTCTTTGTTCTAAAATTTCAAACTCTTCCTTCTAAGTTCTTACCAAACTTTGTTTATTTGTAAACCATTATGTGAAAATCCCCTCTTATTTGAAGTTTTTATTTGCCTACATGTTATTTGCACCTAAATTCACAATAATAGTCTGGCCGGGAACCACACTAGTGGATTCTGAGGGGTGCCTAACACCTTCCCCTTAGAATAATTTCAAGCCCTTACCCAATCTCTGGTTACTCAAATCAAATCTCCTTGGTGTCCTAATGCACCCTGATCATTAGGTGGCGACTCTTCAAATCAAACCCAATTCCTAAAAGGAATGAGTTGTCCTCCCAAATGTCATAAACCCAATTTCGCGAGAAAAAGGGGGCGCGACAGCATAGCGACTCTGCTGGGGATGATCTTTTAGGCTATTATTGTGAATTTATGCTTATTTATGCGCAATTATTTGTTTATTTCTTTTAAGCATTCAATTCCCTTTTCAACTACAAAACTGACTTGTCTTTTTTTTTCTTTACTGCTTTCCTTTACTACTGCTTTACATTATGAAACCGTTGTACTTACTTCTTTCTTAACGTGCAAATACATGACATCATGCCTTTAATTATTGCATAATCATGCTCAACATCATATTCCACTCGTGTCAAGCAAAATCCTATAGCAACGCTTATAATGAGTGGCTGCGCTCTTCCGATATTATCACCCCCTAAATCCAGAAAAGGCATATTTGCGGTAGAACCAGTCGATCAACGGTGTAGTCGACGGTTCCGCGCCTTTCCCCCTTGAGTTGTCCGCTCAAGGGTACTAGTCTAAAACCTCATAGAAACCTTACTCCGTTTAAACTGTGCATGTATCATGGTCAAACCTAGTTGGATCAGTTATGTTGTCCACATAATGATCCTTTAAGATAGCCTTGTCCAAAGTCCACTAGGTTTCCCTAAACCCAAACGGACATCACCACGTTCTATGCATTTATTTGGAGAACTAACAATGCGTCATGCTAATTGTTGATATTAAATAGTCGAGTTTGGTGGGGGTAAGGGCCTAACCTTATTTGCCTTGCAGGAATATGAGGTACGAAGTCCCCATATTCGGTATGGTCACCAGCATCCACCCAAGATTGCTAAGCTGGTGAAAAGATATACACTCTAGTGACCAAAATCGTTTCTCAAAAGGGTCGAAGACTGCCAAAATGCTGAAGGAACCGAGGGCGGACATCTAGCCAGGACCTACCTATTGCTGGGACTTCGCGAGCTGGGGAAGCTGTTCGACGGAGCCAAGGATGCCGAGTCTGGGGAGGGTCCTTCAAGGACCAAGTAGATAGGAGTTTATCTTTTTCGCTTTAAAATGTAATAAGGCCAATGGCCATTAAGTGATTTTTCATTTCCTGTTATTTAGTCTCGATTTGGGATTCGTCTTATTTTCTATCAATAAAATGAGGCATTTAGCATTCCAAGTTCTCCAAATTAATCTGTCGCTAGGCCTACCCAAATTAGGACGCGATTTACATTCCCGCATTATTTATTTTTTTAAGCAATCCACTAGGCAGGAGCCTAGGGCTAGTTTTATTCATACTAAAAACGAAAAAGAACCACATAGGACGAGTACAAATAAGGGGGATAATAGCACTAGTAGTGTTGCCTCTATGCCTTGGCCATATAATCACTCCTCTGCGCCTCACAATGCCCATATGGTAGCCTCATGTAGAGGAATCATGGTGTAGCTGCCGGCAAAGTCTCACGAGGGCATATAATCTCATGGCCATTTGGATATCTTTCCAAAGGCATAGGACCAGTGCAATACTGACTAGACTAAACCTTACCTTACTAATCCTATTGAGGCAAATAAAAAGCCTCTCCTACTAACAAGCATGTAAAAAGAAAGAACTAGCTAACACTAGATATTCTATGATCATCACAGAATTTATAACATATTCTGTGATGATATTACATAAAACTATGCTAATGTGATGATAGAATAAAAAGATGAAGAAAAAACCATGGTTCTCTCTCTTCTCTAATCTTGTGAAGTCTTCAATTTGTAGAATCTTGTCTTCGTCCTCAACCTTCTTCAAAATGTCTTCAAAATTCATGCTTTCTTCTTTGAATGATTGGATTTTGTAGATGTAGTTTATGTAACCTGTTTTTGTTTGGCAACTCTCATTGGAAGTCGCCTTATGTTTGCATCTTCATTTAACCTGCCATCCCAACTTCTATCCCTTGTTCGAGACTTCTTGCTTTTTCCGCTATGCATAGGTGATAAATCACCTTTTCTTGCTACCTCTAATCTACATTGTTGTAACATTGCATCTTCCTCTCCTTCTTCATATAAGTCTCTCCCCACGTTCACAAATTGTGGAGCATTTTGGATGATGTCTAGTGTCACCAATGCAGATAGTCCCTTTGTATTTGTCACCATTGCCTTACTTTGATGTTGTTCAATTTTTTGTAGCTTATTCCTGCTCTTACTCACAGGACCAGTGCTACAGGCAGTTGGATTTATAGGATTTAAGGCATTAGAACTCACCATTACATCCAAAAGCTTTCTCTCCTCCTCTGAAATAACTGGGACAGTTTTAACAATTTGATTCTGTCCAGATTGCACTGTTGTGACTTCTCGATCACCTTTAGGACTAGCAGCTGGACTAACCTTTGTTGTAGCTGCTGTTGCAGGAGTAATCGATGTCACCATTTGCTACTACCCAGATTTTCCTCGATCAGCTGCATCAATCTATCCCTCTCCTGTTGCAGCAGCTTGATTTAGCTTTCTAGTTGGAGAATTGGTAGTAGCACCTGGAGTGACCAGTTTGGAAGATGTTGCTACGTCTTGAGCTAAGCTTCCAGTTGTTGCATTTGGTTTAGCAACAGTTGGAGAATTCCTGGGAATGAAAGCAGGTGCATGACAATTCAAATTGCTCGTGGAAGTTGCAGCAGCTTTCCCATGAAGCTTTGGCTTGACTGGAACATCCAGGTCCTCTCTTGCACTATCCTGATCAAACTCTTGGTCACCATCTTCAGATGAGTAACCAGCAACTCCATCACTCCAATCCTCTTCATCATCATACTCACGTTGGTGATGTCATAGCTTAGAATTAATAGCCATCTCCCTCACCTTGAAGGGACGTCAAAAACGGAAGTGTTTAGAGTGACTAATGGTTGTTTAACCATGGTAGTGTTCCTCACCATTATCTTTGATAATTTGTTCGACTTGGGGATTGGAAAAATGCAGTGTAGGCACATTAGAACTGTGTGCTTGGACACCTATTAGTTGATTCCTCAAATTGCTGTTTGAGTCATTTCGTCGAACGTCCAATTTTTCAACCAATTCATGACTGCCTTGCCCTCCTTGTTCATTACTGGGTATTGGAACTAATTGTTTAGACATCCCAGCACCCTTTAAACCTGTTGTATCAACTTTAGGATCCCCAGCATCAGCAAGAATCTTGAAAGAAATTGACCTGGCTCCATCATTTAGGTCATTTAATCGAACACCTTGTTTCTGATATTTTGGTGAGACCCCCTTCTTTGTTGGAGATTTTCGATGTGTTACAGTGTTCAATTCTCCTTCTTTTTTGCTCAGATTACCTCCCTTATCATCCTCTATCTTCTTCCCATCTTTAATTTCCATTAACAAGCTCTTGTTCCCCTCGTTTTCATTCCCAGAAGTCTAGGCAAGAACTTCTCTGTCAGCAGTTTTCTGTACTAACATCTATTGTGTATCTCCAACTTGTTTTTGTGAATTATCAGCCTCTAAATTAGTTTTACCACCTGGAGAATCAGTTCCAACCTTTAATGCATTGGTTTGATCTCCTGCTTCACTAACACCTGCTCCATTACCAACCATTGCATCAACAGTATGTCTATGACCATCTGTCATAATTGTCTCTGCAGCGATTTCCAACCTTTCTTTCTCACCATATTGTTCCACCACTTGATTCACACCTTTACCATTAGGACCACATTGATTTTTAGTAGTATGGCCAGCTTCCTCCACATGATCAACAGTCCCTTTTGAATGCATACCAGGTGACAGAATAGCTGCAGCAGTTGCAAGCTTATCATAAGCTTGCACTACTGGATTTACGATATTAGAGATCCTTGTTAAAGCCACCTTAGCAGGAACATCTCGAGAAAGAGAATATGGACCTTTATCAACCTTTGACACCTCGCCAACAGTGTTACCCATAACAGGTCTGCTAATTACATTCTCATTGTTCTGAGCATCAATTTGCTTTCCTCCTTCAATATGTGTTCCTTGCTGCACATCTACCCTTTCTTTTGCTGCTTCAAATCCCAATTGCCCAGCTCTTTTAGCATTCAAATAGTCCCTAGCATCTCCTTGAAGTTTTTCAAGCATGACACCCTCATTGCTAGGCAGAATACTCTCCCCTACTGTATCTTTTGCAATAGTCTCCTCACCAACCTGTCTCTTCATTACTCGACACAATTTTTCCTCGGGCCCTTGGTGTTTGCAGTACGTGCAATAACTTAGGAGATTGTCATATACAACTTGTTGATCATGAACGATTGTTTTTCCTGTAATTCTGTCCGTCATAACGATTTTAACTTTTTTTGGATGTTTGTCCACAAGATCAAGAATAACCTTAACTCTTGCGGCACTAGGTCGAGTTCTCTCCTGTGTTGCCTTGTCCATAGCAAGGGCTTTACCCACAGCTGAAGCAATCGACATTAAGGCTCTTTTAGCAAAAAAAATTGGCGGCAGGCCTAGGAACGAGATCCATACAACTGCCAACGATGTCTCCTCCTTTGGGTTGAAATCTAGCGTCCATGGGAATGTTCTAAAGAAGAATTCTTCACCTTTTGCTTTGACGTATCCAGTTGATCTTGATAGAAACTTAACGTAGTCATTGAACAAATCAAATCTGATCAACAAGTGATGGAATTCAAGCAGTCCTATATTGCAGTACCCTTGAACATCGAATTGCGACGAGAAAATTTTTCTAAATTCTTGAAGATCAGGTTTCCCGTATGAGAACTTCATGATAATAGCCAGATGTAACCCTTCCTCCCTTGTGAATTGGTTGATTTCATCCATTGAGAATTCTACTGTTGGTTCACCATGCACGATAGTTACAGGAACCAACTCAATTTTTTTCAAATTTGCGGCAGCAACTTGTTTTGGACGTAACTGATCTGCATAACTATGGTTTGGGTTATTGTTTACTGTTGTTTCTTGTGTGTTTTGAACTGCCTCTCCCACAGCCAAAGGCTGGTGAGAGGGCGCAGCAGCCATGGCTCCCTTCGAACGTGAGAGACGACCTAGAGAGAGAAAGTAGAGAGAAGGCAGAGAAAATTCACGAAGCCTTAGGTTTTAAAGCATGCGTTGCACTCTTTTTCCCTTAGACCGGATTTTTACATTCCCGCATTATGTGTTTAAATATTGCATCGATTTTTCATGAACCTCACTAACTTGGTTACCTTTTTGTTTATTTTTTGTTTTTGATTATTCCCCTCCCCAAAGGTTAGTTCGAGCACTCTGGCAACATCATCCTATTCCACAAGATCCAAGGGCCCTCCACCCACTCCTCCTCTCAGCCCCGTCAAAAACAAGAACAAAGGAAAAATGGAAGATTTGAACAACGCCAGAAAGGAAAACTCAACTGAACGGGTAGAGGTCACTCACGGTCATGGTACTTTGGTCCCCAAGGAGAATGCCTCCCAACTGGAGCAAAAGCTGCTGAAATTTCAGGAAGAACTTGATCAAGTCCGGAATTTGGCGAATCTGTCATTTTCCCTTACTACTCCAGATATCAATTTCCCAAATGCTCAGAACCTCACACCTCCACAGAGTCTCCCAAAGCAACAGAATCACACTGCTCCTCACCACCACTGCAACACCTGCTATACTTCCAACAATACCCCGTTGCTCATCCCAGAACCACAAAACTCCGCAAATTATCACTGCCACACCCACCATAATACCCCCATCTACGTGGAGACAGTGCCGCACTCCACCCCACCCATCTCAAACACACCCGAGTCTGATGAAAAAGATCTTCTTATCAAGAACCTGGCTAAAGAACTGAAGAAATTGACTAGTAGAATTCAAGGCATTGAGGGAAGTAAGGGAATTGAAGGGCTGAACTACGAAGATCTTTGTATACAGCCCGATGTCGAACTGCCCGAGGGGTACAAACCTCCTAAGTTCGAGATGTTTGATGGTACAGGGGATCCAAGGGTCCATTTGAGAACATACTGTGAAAAGCTGGTTGGAGTAGGAAAAGACGAGAAAATCTGCATGAAGCTTTTCATGAGGAGCTTGAGGGGAGATGCTTTATCTTGGTACATTAGCCAAGATCTAAAGAAGTGGCCGAACTGGGTAAGCATGGCGTCCGACTTTATGGACAGGTTCAGGTTCAACACGGAGAATGCGCCGGATGTGTTCTATATTCAAAATCTAAAGAAGAAGCCCACAGAAACATTCCGCGAGTATGCTACTCGCTGGAGGTCCGAAGCTGCTAAGGTTAGACCCGCCTTAGAGGAAGAACAAATGAACAAATTCTTCGTCCTGGCCCAAGACCCACAGTATTATGAGAGGTTGATGATGATCGAGGGCCACAAATTTTCTGACATTATCAAGCTGGGAGAAAGGATAGAAGAGGGCATCAAAAGCGGTATGGTTACTAATTTCGAGGCTTTACAAGCTACAAACAAGGCCTTACACTCAGGCGGTGTGTCCAAGAAAAGGGACGTAGGTGCCGTAATGGTGGCACAGAGAACCAAATCTCCCGTCAAATGCCAAACCTACTCAATGCCTCCACTCACATATCAGCCTACTCCAAACTACCAAGTGTGAGCATGTGATTTTTGCCACGCTTAATTTACTCCTATAATTTCTTTAGAATTAGGATTTTTCTTTTATTATTTGAATTTTAGGAATTAATTGCATGATTTTGTTGTCTTGTTTGCATTTTTGTTTGTGCATTTTTATTAATAAAATTTAAAAATACAAAATAGCATTTAGGTTCCAATTTTAGCACTTTATTAGTGAGTCAATATTACAAAATATAAGAGAAAATAACCAAAAATAGTCCTTTTACAATTTTAAATTCTACACTTTACATTTTTGCTTAGTTTTCTTTTAAATTAGGAATTAATTAATTTTTGGAAATTAATTAGTATAATTTTAGATTTACTTTGGATCTTTTATTTTTACATAATAAAATCAGAAATCCAAAAATAATAATAAGCAAAATACAAAAAATAATAATAATAATAATAATACAACAAGAAAAAGAGAAAAGAAAGCAAATTGAAAAAAAGAGAATCAAAGGGAAGTGTATTAAAAGAAGAAGGCTTTTGATTTGGGCCATTTGTGACCAGTTTCCCCAGCCCAAAATACCCTAAACCGGATCAATACCCACCCCAATGCACAAAACCGCCCGGTCCCTTGTCTTCAAATTGAAACGACGTCATTTCACGTCACTAGATCCAGGCCATCCATCGCCCAATCCAACGGCCCATAGTTGTTCTTCAATTTTAATAAAACTGTCCGAGAATTCATTAACCCTAAAAAACATTTTGTATCCTCCTCGTACACTCTTCTGTAACACCACCGGCGGAGCCGCCGCCGGCGAACGCCATCATCGCCGTTCACTCTCAAAATACATCCCAAATTCCTCTCTCATCCCCTTTCCAAATATCCCAATCCTTTTCCCTCGAATCGACGTCGAATTCGTCGAATCTTCTCTAAAAGTTTCCG